>NW_020454439.1:983635-1017435 GCF_003342845.1 Nothoprocta perdicaria
ACAGCTATAAATAGGAAATGTGATTTCATCCATTTATAAGTGAAGGCCTTCATTACTCATTTGTGGCTTGATATACACACAAGCTAAATCCGTCCTTTCATATGACGTAGAATGAAGACTCCTGTCAGCTGTGATTGCTATATGTGGAAGACAAGTGCTACATTATATTTCCCCAATGGAGTGAATGTTTGCCATGTTTAATATCATAAAATTTGATTTCCCAACAAACTAATCAATAATCTGAGGTTAAATGCTACCATTACTTTTGTCATTCTTCACTGAAGCAGAGTTTTAATAGGTTCAGTCCTTTTTTTTTATTTTTAGTCTTATTTCTGAAGCAGTAGCCATCCACATTAATACTGAATGAACTGGCTTGAAATAAAAAAAGAATTGTGATTCTTAACAGTAAACTGATGACAGACACAAAGTCAAGCTCTGCTTTGCTATAGGCAATTGTGCAATAGAGCTTTGGTCAAAACATCTCCTCTGCCTGTCCTGACATACAAAAATCTTTAATTACAGTTACAAAAATTTTAAAATCAAGCAATAAAAAATAACAACAACACTTAAAACATCCCAGAGAAATAGAATAAGAGAGATAAGACTTCATCAAGGTAGTGGAAATTAGGAGTTAAATTCCTCCTAATAAGAAATATTAGCAACCCAATAACAAATATTAGCAAGCCCTAGCAAGCCACACCTTCCAGATCTCCTGCCATAGGTTCTGTCTTCAGATGGGTGTGATCTCTCAAGGAAAACCCCACCCAATGCCCCCAAATCCTAGAAATTATGCATCAAAAGGATGCATATGGAAAAATTCTTTCTTTATGGAAAGAATTCTTTCTGAATCCCACAGACATCCAAACAGTCTGTGATGCATAGGATTAGCACAGTCTAAGTATGGTGTAATCATTCAGTGATCCAGTTTTCTCTTTTTTTTTTTTTTTTTTTCTCTTGGATCTCCTGGGCAACTCCAAAATTGAGAACAAAATTCCTTTAAAAGGAATGAGCAAGTCCTAGATCTGACATAGATCTCCTGGGTAAAGTATAATCTTTTGGGAGAATCTGAATGAGCGTTGCTAGAGCTACGCAGTTTCCAAAATGGGTTGTTGAAAGTTTATCAAATGCTTATGTTTTCAGCAAAGCTTTCAATGATGCTGAAAAATTGTGACTCCCTGGCACTTGTTCCTTCATAAAATTATTACTGCAGTATTTTTCTGCATCCAGCATTATCAAATGAACCAATTCTTATAAAGCTGAGCTAACATTAGAGGGCTTCTTGCACTTGATATTTAGTATGCTTGCTTAAAAATCATCTCAGCTCTCTATCACTGTGTGCAATTCTTCTGATAACAACTTCATTCTGGTGTCTATGTTAATAATTCTCCAAGGTAATTCTCTCAGAGTATGTCCTGCAAAGAATATTGCTTAAGCTTCCTTCTCATCTTTTCAGTCTGTATACCTCACCTAAAACGAGCTGTGTCAAAAACTGCTGGAAGAATCATGGGAAAATTACTATTGCTTTTCCCTCAGGCTGAAACTAAAGAAAATTTCCCTTTATTTTGCTCCTTCCAAAGGCAGGAAGTAAGGCATTTACTTCTTCTCTCTGTAGAATAGTTCCTGTGAATATTTATTTAAATAAAATCTTCAATTCTGCTTGCTTGTCTCTGCTTTTTTTTTTTCTCCCAATATGGTTCAGAGAAGATTTTTGATTTTCAAAAAAAAACTTGTGCAATATGAAAACTTGCTAAGTTATCAGTAGGCCTGGTGCAGAGCACTGTTGGTTGACAATTATTCCACAAACACTTATGCAATTGTATATCTTGCTCATTAATACATCTGTATTTTTTCATTCATTTTTTATGAGATTCATTTTTTATATAGGTTTTAAATTCCTTGCCAATTCTCTGCCTCTAAAGGAATCACTGATTATAAAGTAATCATTTAAATTTTGTTTTGCTTTTTGACTTTTAAGATTGGGAAGAATGGATTCTTTTGGAAAGAAACATTGTTTATAAACAATTTTTTATGTTTATAAACATTATGTTTATAAACATAAAAAATTAGGTGCCATCTTAATTATTACTATGATTATTTACTTTTTATGTTTACTGCAATACTAGCTAAAACTACCAGCCACAAACCAGGGTCTATTGATTTAGCTGCCCTAGGAACTGACATTAAAAAAAAAGGTAAATGCTGAAATGGCATTCTGACTTATGTAAATGTTCATGCATCTTTTTATGATGGAGAGCCTACTTTCCCTATTTACTGCAAGAAGCACTGTTCTGCATAGTTTTGGTACCTGCCATAAGGTGGCCAGTTTAAAAAGTCTCCAAAAACCATCCTCTTTTATCTATAAATATTGTTTAAGCTTAGTTCTTCAGTTAAAGATAGAATATGATTTCGTGCTTAGAAAAACTTTTAGTTCTGTGTCCACAAGATGTCAGTATGGATTCTTCGTTTGTTTTGACTGTGCTTCTCCTCTGCTCTCTAACAATTCTAAAAGTCAATTGGGGCAAACCTGATTTCTTCAGCATATGTTTTCTTGAAGCTTAAGTGGTATTCATCATGGGGAAATTACTGACCTGGATCTAATCTTTGCCAATTAAAGTGATATTTGGACCAGACCATTGGTTCAGGAAGAGAGGTGCTAAGTTGTGGCCAGGTCTATGTGGAACAGTAGAGACTGGTGAGGAAGCCCACAGGGCTGGTGAACTTGTCCAGCCTAACATTGCTAAATGGTAGATATCAGTGCAGGAACAGAAACAAAAAGAGGCTCTAAGCAAAATAGATGCTGTATATTCTCCTCCTAAGGATGTTTAATGCCATTTTAAATATTTCGTGTGTGAATGAAAATAAATGTGAACTAAAATGAACTTCTTAGTATATGATTTTATAAATAATATTCTGTAAATGAGAGGTGAAGAGAAACAATGGCTTTGCACCAAATGTATGGTAAATCTGCAGAAAACTGTTTTCAGCAGCATGCACAAACAGA
Source organism: Nothoprocta perdicaria (assembly GCF_003342845.1). NCBI lineage: Eukaryota > Metazoa > Chordata > Aves > Tinamiformes > Tinamidae > Nothoprocta > Nothoprocta perdicaria. The sequence continues at coordinate 986,637 of NW_020454439.1, forward strand.
ATGTGAGTGATGTGCCTTGTATAGCAGAATATGGTTTCATTTCAAATACATCTCTCGAGAAAAGGCAAACAGCAGGAGATCTACATCCATCAAAGCCAAAGCTTTTTTTATTAAGGAATTAAAAAGAAGTGTATAAATATATCTTTTGGCTGTCATATCACCTTTTTTTTTTTTTTTTTTTTTGCAATTAAACTTTGAAGTTTAAAAATTTAATACATTTTTAAATAAATTGTGGTTCATGAAAAACATTTTTGCTTTACCACTGTACTATACTAACAGCAACTTCTATGCTTTCTTGTTATAATAATTTTTATATTATTGTTTTGAATTTTTGACACTGTGATTCTGGCAACCCTTTAATGTATCTTAATGCGCTCATGGATAAGCTGGATCTAAAAATGTCTGAAGAAATACTACTTACCTATGACATAATAAGTAACAGTGTAAGAAATTATACTTACCTATGTTTATTGTGTTTAAATGTACCCTCGTGGCAAAGAAACTCAGCAGCACCCTGGGCTGCATTAGGAGTATTGCCAGCAGGTTAATGGAGATGATTACTCCTCTCTACCCAGCACTGGTGGTAGGATGTGTGATGAGATGTGAGATGCATGTGGAGTGCTGTGTCCATGAGTGAGTCCCATGAAGGTCCACAAGATGACTAAGGGACTGAAGCATCTGTGACACAAGCAGAGGCTGAGAGGACTGGGACTGTTTAGGCTGCAAAGCTGCAAAATGAGAACAGTCTTTCTGTTCTGTTCATTTTCTTTCTGAAATACTTAGATTACAAGCTGTCTGGTCATGGATCGACTTCTATTTGTGTTTTTTTTTATATTCACACTCAATTCACATTATCTGAGTGGGGAATTTTAATAGCAATAACTAAACAGAAACAATAATTCTTTAAAATATAGATCATCTTAACAACTGGAAGTGAGTACATTGGAATGAAACATTCAGTAATTCTTCCTTGGTATATATACTTTTCACCTAATCTAGTTATAATGATGCAGTGTCAACACGATCAGTTAATGTAGTAGTGAGGACTGACTTAATTTAATGAAAAGTGCTGCAAAAGACCTCTGAAGTGATATTACCTTGCTCTGAATGTTAGCATGAAAAAAAAAAAAAAAAAGAAAAAATATCCCTCATTAAATCCCTGTAGCTTTGAGAACTAATTAACAGTAGCCAATAAGGCTTTTGAAAAGGTTTATATAAATCAATGCAAAACAGAACAAAATCCATATGATAACCCTCAAGGAAGTGGTTAATCTTTGCTTTCTGCACTGTCTGGGCCAGGAATTTAACCAGGCTTCCCGAGAGGCCACTGGAGTATGTCTTTGAAAAACAGACCCTGAGTGCCATTGACTTTGTGTTATTGGAACAATAATATACCTGTTACTGCAGTAAATGACTATTTAGTATCCAAAAATTAGTCTGGTGTCTGAGAGATCAATAAGGAGTAGTTTATCTTTTGTCACCAGGGAATTTATGATTATGCCTTAATCTTATTATGGCTCTCTAGAAAATCAAATAAAGTCTTATTATAGCAATGCAGTTGCACAGAGATAGTGTAGTTTAAGGTTTTGTTGGCACGTCCATTATAAATCCTTTTTTCTATAACTCAGCTGTATGCAGTGACTCTGAGCTAAAGCTCAGCAAAGAGATCTTACCACAAATTGGGAGATTAGTTCCAGTACAAGTTCAAAGAAATAATATTTTAGTGTATGAATGATAGGATTCAACAGAACATAACTTTGTCTGTTGCAGAAACCTATATTTAGGTTTCTGTTCATTAGAAATGGAAAAGTAAAAAATCTATTTTTCTTTCCACAATTGCTGAGGAGAATGTGTGACTATATCCATAGCAGCAAGTATTGTAGTGAAATGGGAAGAGAATTATGGAGAGAAATAGCGCTGTAGATCTGACATCCGCATTACCTATTATTTCAGGGATTTTACTTCAAATTTTACTTCAGTATGGCCCCATTGACTAAGCATACACCTGTGTTGGTGGGACAAGTTATGCTTTGGTGTACTTTTGGTTTAGCTACATCTAAATTAATATCTGTGCATTACAGTGCAGTCTGGGGCTGCACTGTGATACAAACCAGAACACGCTGCCGTTTTAAAAACCATTGCAATTGTACAGGAACAGAGAAACAGCTCCAAAGTTAGTGTAGAAACCAGAATGATGTGCTTGTATAGATGTCTCACATAGAGAGGTCATCCTATGCTTTTTAAGCACACGTTTAGAAAGTTGGGGCAGCGTGGGATCAGGACTTAGCACATCTGCTTCCTCTTTTGCCATCATCCCTTGAAGCAAGGTCATGGCCCAGGGCTCCATGTCACCTGATGGAAACACAGATGGGCTTTGCAGACATCGACTGGTCACAGAATTGGTCTCAATTATACATAGAAATTTTGCAGGCTGTATAATCCTGGAGGTACCTGCTGGGACATGCCCCACACTCCTGGTGGCCACAGCCTTCTGTGAAGGTGCTTCTCTCACCTGAGTGTGTCTCCTAAAGAAGGATCTGCATGCTCCTCTTTCTGACAGCTTTCTGCTCTTTCCAAGTGCCATTATGAAAAATAAATAGCCATCCTCTCTGTTGTTCAGCCACATGCTTCTGAACAGAATAATTCTACGATAACATGTGGAAAAAAACAGCTATAGCAATTCCATCATCTGCCACAACTGGCAAGAGCAATATAGGCAGGGGCTATCCTGGATTTCAGCTTCTGCTAGGATTGCCAATGTAGAATTGGCACAAAAGCAGCCATCAGCAGAGCTCCTAAGGCTCGCAGGAGGGCTCTGCCCTTGGATCAGCCTGTTTTGGAGCTCTGCGACCAAAGGATTTTCATCCTTTCAACTCATTCATTGAACTTTGTAGCTGAGGTAAGCAGCTGGAAAGAAATGTTTGTGTGGATATTCACACTTCTAGGAAGAATTAATAGTAGTTATTTCATGTGGACTTGACCTTAAATAGTTTATCTTAATTAATGATCAAATATTCTTGACTGAAATAGAAAATATCCAGTAACTGTAATGGTGATCTGGACCATTGGCCCAAAGTAGCCCCCTGGTTCTCTCAGGAGCTATGACCGGAGCACTGCAGTTTGTCACCGATTACACAAGGCAGCATACCTTGTAATAAGGAGAGCTCTCGATAACTTAGAAAATCTGAAGAGACTTACAGGGTAAGTAAGCACCACATCTCCTCCAGCTTTGTGTTGCTCCTGCATCTACAAGGTTCATAATCTTTATACCATGCTGAGGTCTCACTACATTTTACTTTCTTCACTTCAGTCCTTGTCACATTGCTTCATAAACATCTTGCCTTCCCAAAATCCAGTAATTACTAGTAGTTACCTAAATTTTCCTGTCTGTTTCTCTGTGAGATATGAAAGAGTATATACAAATTTGCATTCACTCAAAATGCCTGTTCCAGGATCATAAAATACATATACTTACTAATGAATCAATAGATAATAATTAAATTCCTTGCAAGCACTGTCATTTTAATATTGTATTTGCAAAACAAGATACAGAGAAGATTTTACAAAGGCAGCACAGGAAGTCTCTGGAATGGTCAAGAACCATAAACAGCTCTCATCACTGGCTTGTATTGATCCTAAAAGTCCGACTCCTCCAGAGCAGTCGTAAGAGCAGCAGTCTTACTTCGATGTTTACTGAAGTTTTTTGGCAAGGAATATTATAATTTTATTTTATTTTATGCAAAAAAGGAATGTTACTGTAAGAGCTGTTAATCATTCCTTTTGTAAGGGTCAATCTATAGCTTTCTATCTGAGAAGGCAGAGCAGTCATGCTCTTTAAAGGGTTCCATTAAGTCTCTGGATCTGTGCAAAAGGAAAGTCCTTCACACCTGGTAGCTCAGGCTTCAGAAAACTGAAGAGATGGAACAGGAAGAATAGTAGGAGGGTTCTCCTTTTTCCCATTGGACATACATCAATTCTCTCTGGAGGAAATGTCCTATCCATTTGAAAGACTAGCCCAGCCATGCAGCCTCAGGAAGTGTATCAAATTTCTGTGTAATCTGAATAAGGATGTGAATTTTGTAGCACTTAGGAAAAAAAAATCTTTAATCAGAAAGATTTCAATATTCTCAAGGATGCTTATAGAAAAAGATCTGCTTTAGTGATTTTAAAATACGTATTTGTGTGAGTGTGTCATGAGTTTAGCTTTGTAACTCCCAATGTACTTGCTGTATTACTAGTTGGGAGTCAATGGAGAGGAAGGGATGCTGGCCAAACATTTACTACTTCACAGGTTTTTAAGACCAGAAAGCATGATTATGATTGTCTACTCTCATTTGCTGTCCACAGCCTTTTGTGCATCTTTTGTTTACACATACTGAGGTTAAAAAGAAGCAATGAAAGAAAACAATAAACAGATGAAATTTCAGCTGTGAAGCTACACGTACCATATTGTATGTTCATAGGCTATTTGATTAAGTTGGTGGGGAAAAAATTACCACCAGGCTCTGAAAATTCAAAATGTTAATCCTAGAGACAAGATCATTTCTGGGCTCTGAGTGAAACATCTGCTGCTGGGAATAGGGGAAGAGCATACACATCCACAGCGGCAAGCTGCAGAGGTGTTATCCACCAATCTACTTCCTGTGACATTTATCCTGTTTGTTTGTGCTGAATTTTGGGTGGCATATTTCAAGTGGACTCTGCCAGTTGACTCAGGACCAATGTGATTAGAGCTTCATAGTCATCAGAGAAAGGTTAAGTAATTTAGGGACAATACAGCTCTGAGGTCTGATGCATTTTCACATGTTCTCTTTTTTTTTTTTTTTAATATATTACTAAATACAATGGGAGGCAGACCTCAAGTAGGATGGATAATGGGATTTTATTTTTATTCCTCTGGATTGAAACAAACTAATCGGGAGTGTGTGTGAGGGGTCACAATGATGCTTTTTAGCTCCATTCATGTCAGTGTCTGTCTGACAAGACACTCACTGCTATTTCTTACTCAGCTCCCTAGATTTTAACCAAGGCAGCTAAATCCTTTATGAAGAAGTCTACAGGAAGATACATTTTTCAACAGTTTGCTGTTACTTCAAACTCAATGGCTTCAACATCACTGGTTGACTGCTAGGCTAGCACCACAGAGAATTCGGTAGAAGTTAGAGTCTATCATGAGGTTTGATAACTATAAACCAGAAGGAGAGTGGAAAAAACAGCTCAACAAATCAAGTCTTCCATTCTTTGATCCTCAGTGATAAGTAGATATTTCTTTATTTAATGAAAAAGATTACCTCAAAATATGATTCTTTCCCTGATGCTTCATTTTTATAGCTTTCTCTAATTGTTCTCTAATTTCTCTAATTTTCTAATTCATTACAGAGTAGAGTATAAGCTGCATTGAACATTACTTACTGCTCTGGAGGACTGAGTGGTTTATCCATAAAATCCATTGATTACATGCTTTGAAGTTGTTTTGAATTAGCTTAAAATTACCAGTGCCACATCTTCATAATAATGAAGATGACATTAGACAGGGTTGAGATAAACATTTTTTAAATTCATGGAGCTTTCAATAATGAGCATCAATATCAGCTGAAGGGCACATATCTTACGGCTGGCTGCCAAGGGAATCAAGGGAGATTCTCTTTCTAATCTGGCATCTCATTTAGATTTCTAAACACAGGTGAGACCAATTCAGTCTCATGAGTGCTGAGTGCACAGAGGAGTGGATTGCTAGGAAAGGTGTATCTGAACTATATAGGGATTATGCCTGAGTTAAGCACTTAAATTTATGAAGTCTTTTAAGTAATTATTTCTCAGATGTATATCTCTTATTTTTCTTGTGTTTTTTTCTTTTTTGCTTAAGACATTAGAAAAGTGTGCAATATTGGAAATGCTAATTATTATACCTTAAAGGATGTGTTAGATAGCTGCTGATATGTGAATAACATTTTGTTCCTGGTTGATGCTCTTTGCAAATTTAGAGTATATTTATTTTAAACCTGTCAAGATCTTTGTTTCTTAGGGGCTGGAAAAAAAAGTGGAAAGATTTTATTTTTATTTTTTTCCTGAATTTTTAAGCTTTTAGATCTTCTATGCTCATTGTTGAGGAAAGCATGAAAGCTCCAATAAATCCATCTTCTCTCTAAGGAATGGACTATGATTTCTGAATTCATATTGGTGAGAAATTTCTCGGGTAGACATATTAAAACATGTTCTGAACAGACAAGGGATAGTTTATGAGGATGTTGGTGATATAAGAAAAGAGAGACTTGTAGTCTTTCTACTGTCATAGAAATACCCAGAGAGAATTTTGTTATCTAGCTAGTTCCACTCAAAAACATGTCAATATTCCAGACTGCCCTCCCTGACTAGATTTTGCTGAAATGTTGCTGTATCTGAAGGAAATATTATATATCATGGAGATATCATCAATATCATAGAAAATCCGTATGATTTGGGAAGTATTTCCCATGTAATAATTCTTAGTCAGTCTTCTAAACTTTTACCAAAATTGTAAGAAAAGTAAATGGTTTTGCTCACACAGGAATCTTTCATTATCCTTCTTCATGGACTCATAGCAAAGGATTAGTAGGCAGAATGTTTAGTCTTTCTTTCATTTTATGATTCTGTATAAGATCTTCACATTGTTTTTATGGAACCTATCAATGAGTAATTGTTGAATGTAATTTTTGGTCTCTATAGATCTTTATAACATTACTCATGTTTATCAAATTGTCATGCATTGTTTATATTCAGACAGACTGGAGATATTCCATTTTTCTGCAGGTGAAATCCTGCATTCAGGTAATTCACCACTTCTGTAGATTTTAAAGGCCTTTCAGCAAGTATAGATTTTCTGGAGAGCAGAGAAGGCTGAGGGAACACCCCAATTTGGTCTTATGCTTTCAGGAATGTGTTGCACTGAGATTCCTGCTGCTCACAGTCATTCTTCTCCTTTCTTTAAAATAAAGGTGTTAGTTAGGGATTTTTAGAACTGAATTGAAGCTCCAGTGAATATTGACCGCTGTTGGCTGCAGTTTACATTGTCTAAAATGCATGAATAATCAACACTTTTTATTCTTTAACATTGTTATCTTTTTGGATAGCTATTCATTTAGCTTTTAAATCTCTTTGGGGACAACACTATGCAATGGTGATGCCATCTGTCATCCTGTTGGGGACCAGCCCTGCAAATGCAATGCCGTCATTGTGTTGCTGTCACAATGAAAGCATATAAAATGTTGAAGGGATAATTGCCTTGAATATCACTGGCTTCCATTTTGAAAGTAACCAGTTTTACAACAAAATTAGGATCCAAACTTGGCAATTGTTTTCTTGTCTCTCTTATTACTTTCTCTTCTCGTTACACCTCCCTATAAAATAAAGACCATATATGTAAACAATTGAGCAGCTATCATTTTTGGAAATGCTGTGTGCTACATTGATTGAACTCTCTGGAGTTTTAAAACAGGAGAAGTGCTGGTGATGCAATTGAACCTGTGCATCTGCATAAGGCACATTCTGAGGTTTGCCAAGAACTTGGAGGGAAAGACATCTACAGATAATTTCACCCACCTAGGATGTGAATTCTCTGAAGAGCATATCTCTCACCACTGGTTGCAGGGAAAATTAAGGAATGTTCCTAATTATCTTCCCACTAAATTTAGATGGGACAATTCCAGAGCAGAGAGTCTAATTGCAGATATAGAAGGGTGTTTTGGCAGCTGCATCAGCCAACAGTGCTTTCTCTGAGTTGAAGAAGCTTCATGTGTGACCCGTATGACTATAGCACTGCATCTTGGAATAGCTGTTTTTCATCACACTTTCTTCTAGGTTATGTTTGTGCTTGCTTTAAAATTCAGTCTGATTTTAATATATTGCATAGAAAAGATGAAATTATTCCTGATAGAGCACCAAATCCTTACTTGGTTTTACTGAATTCAAGCTCAATTTAGTCTGTGTATACTTCAGAGCGAAACTGTGAATTGCCCCAAGTGACTTCATGGCCTACAGTGTGTATGCACTGCTTCTTGCAATCAGTCTGGCATTTATCGCAATGGTTGTGGTTTTAGTGATGTGTTCTTGCCATAAATGGACCATTAGCACAGCTTTCCCAGGAGGTGATACTGCTGTAGGGTATTTACTTTCCTTTTTTAGAATAAGTAAAATAAGTAAGCTCACAGAAGATGCAGCAGGTCAGGTTTATGTTCTACAGTGCCAAACACTAGACACATTTGACAGCAGAGAGCTGTTTCTGGTAATTACTTTAGTTTTATACTCATTTTCCATAGACTCTTCAGGCTAAGACTTCTCTGGATGCCAGAGGTGCTGTGAGGCTGCAGTCACTGAAGAGCCTAAAACAGTGATGGGAGAAATATGAATTAATAGATACAGATAGAGCAACACAGAAGGAAGTGTCACGTCTTCTGGTTCCTGTGAAAGAGCTGGCACGTAGACATGAAAAGAGTAAGAAAAAATTACTATAGCAACCTAATACCTTAGAAAGTCATAATGAGCCTTATGAGAAAATTGTTTTGCTCCACGCAAGCTCTCATGAGACTCTGTTAATGAGACATGGGAGACAAGCTAATATACCTGTCATTTCAGCAAGATTTATGAGTTTGGCCTTCGTGTCATGCTTCCTGCTTGTGTATGTGATGTGCTTGTGTACCAGTGCAGAGCACCTCTGTTACGCCATGGGGAACTCAAGTGAGACAGCCTGACTTTTGAGCTGAATGATTAGGAGAGATTCAAGTTTGCACAGATAAAAAATTAATTCTCTCTTTTTTTCGTTTTCCTTTAAAGCTGTCCTTCCTTGGGACATCTTCAGCCAGACACTGCAAAACTGAGAGCCTTCCAACATTTCTTAGAGTGTTTTAAGTAAAATTTGGCTTAGAAACACATCAGCTCCATTCTTAATCTATTAAAATGTAAGTTATTTTTATAATAGATTATAAGGTCTGTTATGAAATAAGCAATAGCTTTCTCTTCTGTGGGCTGTGGTGGTAGGTAAGGCACCAACAATTTCAAGGGAGAATAGGAAGTTGGGAGCCTGTTCTTGCTCCTTGTTGCTAGGGAAACCTCTCTGTGTGTATCTGTGTATCTGTGCGCTCAGGGTGTCTCTCTGCCTCTGCAACTTCACCAAATAAATATAACTTGAATAGTTTATATGACATCAGCCACCCCAAAATTAAAAAATATACTAGAACAGCATGGATAGGATTAGACTAGTTTGATAAGAATAATACTGTCAATGTTTCTTCATTATCTTCATGATTTTCAGAGTTTTCCTAATTTAATAACTGATAAGTTTGATTCTATGTTTAATTTTGTCGTAACTTGGAGAAATAAACTGTATTTCAGTTCACAACATTCAGCTTTTATTTGATTTTTGTTCATAGGGCATGAACGAAAAAAACGTAAAAGCTGATATGTAGTGCCAAAAATAAATTGCAGAGATACCTCTGGTGTATGCATGTGTAACATGTAAAATATATTATGTATGTAAGAGTTTTATCATGCAGTGCTTCCCCGTGGCAATGGCTTTTTAGCCAAAAATAAATGCTTACATTTACATATTGAAAATAAAGCCACTACTCTTCAGCCTGCCAAGATGCTAAAGCAGTATCAGAAGAGCCAGGGAGTCAATCTGTGCAATAAATTGGCAGGGACGCTATAGAAAAATATAGTATGTGGTGACATAATAACCAAGAAACTGATGAAAAGGTTCTGGCACTTCTGGCTTCAAAAGCATTTACGTCTGGCACTTTAAATGTGTCCTTCTAGTCACATTCATTTTTGGTGTGAATTTTCATACAGAATTTTCTACACTACAAAATTACAAAAAATTACGAAAACAAAGCAATCTAACGCTCTCTTCTTTCTCCTGGAAATGTTACCATGGAGGAACATACAGCCATGTGGTTCTTCAGAAGGTTTAACACCCCTAATCAATACAGTTCTACTACTCAAGCTGAGATAGCTCATTAGCAATATTGGGATATAATCCCCCAAGTGGATTCATGATAAATAGCAAGTATTTTCAAGGCCCTTTTTTAAAAAAACTCTGGTAGCTTGTTGTTGGTTTCCTCTTTTCCTACACAGTTTTGCTCTACTCATGTCTGACCTCTTCCATCTCCTGACTGATTTCTCTCCCAGGAGAAGTGTTTAATCCCTTTGCAGCCCGGAGCCGCCTTGGCAGCCACAAGGGGCTTGGACTGTCCTCAGCAGTATGATCCATCTTTATCTTTTCTTTTCATCCTTTTTTTTTTTTTTCCCCCCACAGTGCAATCTTTGCACTCTGGTCTATCCCATAATCTTTTCTGTAATCTTGTTTTCTCTCTTCATCCTTTGAGGTATAAGTTTTGGTATCACATTCCAATATTTGCCACTAGTGAGATCAGGCTCCTTGCTGGCTCTCTTGGGATCCTTCTAGGGTGAATCACCACACACTGGAGTAAAGGATGCTCTCCTCCTATTCTCTATGCAGTGCTCCACATAATCAATGAAGGCAAGCACCAGTTGTGGTGGTAAGCAAGGCTAGAGGAGCCACAACTTTGAAGAAATTTTATAAGATGAGAAAATCCTGTTTCTAATCCCTGGCAAACAGCTTGCTGAACGCTTTTCTCAGTGGTAACTGACACTGAAAATGCTCTTTCACACTGAGAAAAGTGCTCTATTTTAGGGGAGAGGAGGGAAGAATTCTCTGTGCCACAACAAGACTCTTAGCACAGAATGGGAAATTACAGCAGAAAATGTTTGAGATGGGAAGTGAAATTGGAGATGATTCTTTCAGGAGGTGCTAAAACCCTCAAAAGAAAAAAATCCCCACAAGACTGAAAAACTGTATTTTTTTGCTACTGAGTAGCACCGAGTTTCCCAGGCATTAGAGTTTAAAATTTTAATTTTATGTTTTATTTATGCAGTAGTAGATTTTACTAAAATGAACAGCTGGATGCTATTGCTTTTAGTTTCTGGCAGATGCCAAATGAGGTCAGTTACAGAGCTGATTCATGTGGGGTGAGTGCTGAACTAAGTCCTCTGTACAGAGCACTTAGATTAAAGAGCCATATGCAACTTTAAGAGGATTTGATACTCTTTGCAGGAGGAGCTGCTGTCTTAATTGTGCAGACTTCAGGCTGATAGTGTTATTAATGTGCAAAGAAGAGTCTGCAAGTGGAGTGTGCAAATAGTGTATGCAATTTCTGTGGCTGGTGCAGTTTTTAAAAATTATTTTCATTTTTCTATCTATACCTGTGGATTTTGGAAGTTATTTAAATCAAACTTCTGCGTGAGAAATCTCCAATAAGATTTTTGCCAGCATTCACACAAATGCATGAGCTATTCTGCCAATATGAAGGTTTTGCTCCTGGAATTTCTTTCTTTTCTGAAGAAAGGGTATCTTATTCTTCATATTCCTTTAGGGAAGGGCAAAATGTTTTTATTTAGAATCTTTTTCCATAGAGATGTATATTTTATTAAACTAAATATCGTCTTTAAGCATTCTTTTGTTTGACTGGATGACACCATTTGAGATGAGGTAATTCCAATGGTAAGCACTGGTAGCTGAGCCCTTAGCTCCCATACCAACACTGGCTTGTCTTCTCTCTGGAGATCTGTGACCTAGTGGGGAGGATCTGATGTATTCCCCACTTAAACAGTGATGCTTTAGAAGAGAGACCAAAGTGAATTCTTAATATATGTTCTTGCTCTAATAGAAGAAACACAGAAAGAAATGCTGTGTATGCCAACTAGTTAAACCAAAAAAAAAAAAACAAAACAAAACAAAACAAAAAACACAAAAAAACCCAAACAAAAACAAAAACTCAAAAAAAACCAGTTCCCCAAAGAGCCATTTTTATCTTTGCACTCACCATCTTCTTCCCTGTGGTGGTGTCCAGGCTATAGTGTAGGGTTAAAGCTGTCAGACCAAATGCTACTTCTTTCTGCAGTCTTGATCCCTAATAATGCTTTTCAGTATGTTAAACAGAGTAATCTCAAATGTAGAAAGCTCATTTTTGAGAGAGCACAGGATGGTTCCTTGGAAGATGCCAGGAGATAAAAAGTTCTTTGAAATGTTTGTCTATCCTGCTTTTGCATCTGAAAAGTATGATTCATTTCAGTTCCTACTCCTGAACAAATATGCTCCTAAAGAGTTTATGAGGTTGTGCAACTTCAGACTAAGAAAATTACACTAGAGGGTCTGGAACAGAGACCTGTAGGAGCAGGACACACCCCCTGCACACTTATGTGAATATATATTTTTATATATATTTCCTTTCTTTTCTATTATATGGCTGCTTTCCATTGAATGCACAAGGCATCAGCCTAGACCAAAGACTGTGACCCTCAAAACCTTGGATGTACAATTAATCTGCTGTCAAATTGGGTAAATCCCTTCCCTATGCTTCCCTCCACAAAATGAAGATAATAATTCTGTCTTTGCTTATAAAACATCTTTGTCCAAAAGAGAAAAATTGATAGTATAAAAGATATTGTTGTTATCTTTCTGAAAAGGCCATTATTTTGCATTAATTATATATAGGAGCTTCTCTGCTCTTTAAGGTGTTATGTGAAATCTGCCCTGGTGAGATCTCTTAGCTTTTGCCATGTTACAGTTCTTCATGATCTAATCAGGCATAAGATGTCCAAGATAGAGCCTGGCAAGCTGGGGTAGCATATGTGATGAGAGCTGGACAAGTCTCTTCAGCAGTGTGTTTTCCTGAACGCAACTAAATCTGAAGATCTGCAGAACAGTGCAAGCTGAACCAGGCTCTCAACAGGTAAGGATGGTTATATAATCTACTTAAGGCCAGCTGTCCCAAAGTCTCCTTAACTGGTTAATTGAATGGGCAAGGTATATAGCTGGATGCAGGGAATGAAATGCTGCCTTTTTGCAAGTACTATCCAGCATATGCTTATTGTTTTCTTTGATGAGATATTGATGCTCTTGAACTGTACACGACATGCCTCTGAGAGAGCAATTGTGTCTGTATTCCAGTCCTTTAGGTTTACCAACCTATTTATTTATTTATTTATTTATTTATTCTAACACTGATTCATGTTAATGAATCATTAGCTGCTTTTGTGGCCTAACCTTGTGGTGATTTCTGGAGAGTTAGAAAAACAAGAGCTATCTGAATGAAACAAACCTAAAGAAGAAAGCAATATCTTACAGAAAATATATTTATTTGTGACTGTAGATAGCAGATATGATTGAAATAATTTTTGTTAGCATCTATTCATTCTACTATCTGTTGCAATAACAGTACATCTATATTGAGTTTCAATAACTGTGCCTGCTAAAAAATCTTTTCTTCTTGACTTTTATAGGCTACTAATTGTTAGCAGTAAGTTTGAGAACAGCGTTAAACAACAGGTCCAGGATAATTTTGTTTGTTTTTGGGTACTATCTGGCTAAACATGAAATTAATTTTTATAAGGCTTGCTGGGCAAAGCTTGTCTCTTTTCATCACCGTCTTTGCTGAATGTTTTCCTTCTCCTGCTATTTTTGTTTCTTTGCTCTCATTTAATGCCATCCTGCTGCCTCACCTAATAACACAAGCTAACAACATGGCAAAAGAACTTTCTTATCTAATTTACATCAAGCTGCATTAGGATTCTGGTTACAAATATCTAAACTATCCTGGAGAATGAGATCTCTGCGCAATCTTCATAGAGTCTGAGTAATCAAATATAATTATTAATTAGTGGAGGACTGCTATTGTGGCATAAATGTTTATGTGTATAATTTCAAAGTACATTACGCATAATCAGATGTTCAGGATTATTTCCATTTCAATGAGTTTTTTATTTCTTTAACATACAGATAAGAAAGACAAGAAGCTCTTTAAATAAAAACTGGGAAGCTGTTCTACCAAAATACATTTAATTGGAATAGAGCCATTGTTTGTGAATTGGATACAGTGGTGTATCAACAAAAAAGAAGCTTCTATAGATAATTGTGTTAGATAAGATGTGTTGTTATCACCGTGAATGAATCAATATGTGCAATGGCCTCTCACTAAATATATTTTTCATGTTTTAAAGATTACAGGGGCCATGACAGATAACATTGTCCAAAATTTGTGACAGATATAATTCTGTTGATTTTGACTGCGGCTTCAGACTGTGAAAAAATGTGACCAAAACCATAGCTGAACTGAAGGATAGGGGGCAATGTTAGACTGGGTATGCTGATCACTGTGCTGCAGGCTACTTCCACTCATCAGGAAAGTATTAACCTCTTTTTCCCATGTTTTCAGCCATTTTTAATTTTGTGTTGCCAGTGTCACGGTTCTGATGAACATGTTAATTTTTGTTACCTGTGAAAACAAAGAGAAGAGTAAGAACTATATTCATATGAGGAAGAGCTTTTTTACTGCGAGAGTGACAGAGGCCTGCAACAGGCTGCCCAGGGAGGTTGTGGAGTCTCTGTCTCTGGAGATCTTCCAAACCCACCTGGATGCCGCCCTGTGGGTGACACCCACTTGACGTGGCTGTCCCTGCTGGAGTAGGGGGTTGGACTAGATCATCTCTGGAGGTCCCTTCCAACCTCAACCCTTCTGTGATTCTGTGAACTGTAGCATGGTGAGCAGATAATAAATCAATACGATAAATATCTCTGCAGTCTTTTATGGAGGTTGGTTGTGTTCAGAACCCTACCTATATCTGAGTTCTAGAGAAGCTAATCCAAAACACAAAATAGTTTTAAATGAGAGCTATTAGTGTTGTTAAACAGCTTCTTTTTATACTTTTATATTCTTTTTATATTCTTTTTATCCATCTGAGTATGGATATCTTAATAGCATTAGATTTTTTTTTCTGACAGCGCCAAAAACTTTGCTAGAAGTGAAAACAGCTGATGGATGTAAATGTAAAAAAATAAAAAATTGGAAAAATCTTGCTTAGGTGTTAGGCTGCCCTTTTTTTTGGGAAGATGTTCTGATCACCAAAAATGTCACTATAAAAAAAAAAAGGAAATTTACCCTTTCTAAAGCAATTTTGATAGGAATGTCCCATATTTTATAAAAAGCAGCTTCTGATGCAGCTACTGAGTCTGTGCTTACATTGTTAGGGGAATGGTGGAATAGAACCTTCCTAGTCAGTATGTGGCCTTTTATCAAAATCAGGAGATACTGCCTGTGAAAAATGTGCAGTGTTACCACAGAAAATTGTCCAGTGCAACTTTTTTCTCCTCTTCTTGGTATAGGAAAATACTGTATTATATCAAATATCAACATGTTCAGCATTCAGTGTTAATGTAAATAGCAGTGGTTTATATCTTTCTCAGCATTTTAGCCTTTTATGAAAAAATTGTTGTATATTAATTAACTCATTGAGAAAGCAAATAAGTTTTGAGATGAAGCCAAAAGATTTCTGATATCTTGAGGCCTCATCTGTTAGAAAATGCATAGATTGTACCATACTTTATCTGCGGAACTTGGTCCGAGATGCACGTCTGTGAAAGTTAACCTAGTTCCACTGAAGTTTCATTACTTACTTTTATACGAAATGAGACACTTGTGAGGCTAAAATAACAAAAAGAGAGAATACCTTAATGCCACATCCTGTCATCAGATGCATTCTTTGAGAGATTTATTGCTGCACTCCACGTTCTAGCAAGCTGAAATAAAGCTGGATGGTAATTTGACATAATCTCTTATCAGTATTGCAGAGTACAAACCATTTTTCTATTACCTCTTGGTGGCACTTCAGTATATTTAATCTCTTGACAGGGTAACATACTTTTGTTTTTGGCAACAACTAGCGAAGGCTCAATAATAAAGTGATAACCTAGTGCAATGAACCATTAGGAAATTTGATGAAGGTGTAATGAATATAGAGCAGCAAAAAATAGACCAAACATGTCGCAAAAGACTATGGCCAGATAAATATGAATATCAACAGCTTATGATATATTTATAGAGAGATATTTTAAAAAGCTTAAAACTGAGTTCAAAATAGGAAGTATCTTCTATTCTGAAAAGTAACTACTATAAAACTAGGCATATGTATGGATTCTAATGGAATTAAATCATAGTAGTAAATCAATTCTGGAGTTATTTTCATATTTTGTGATGTAAAAAGCTCTCAAAATCATATTATCTGAGGTTATTCATATAGCAATTATTAGCATTTTCTCCAAAGAGCACAATAACAGTGCTCTGAGCCAGCTCTTATGCTGCCCAACTGCCCAGTTTGAAGATATTTTCATGTTAAAATCCCCTGTGTACTAAGCTGCAAATTGAAAGGAACATTTTTCAACCACTAAAATCTTTTCTATTTTTGGCCCTTTTAAGCTCTTTAACCTGCTTCAACCAATAAAAATAAGCTTGATTGACATAGCCAACGTTAATTTAGGGTTGAGAGAGGGAGAAAGGCAACAATTTCTAGATAATCTACAAACTCACTATGGTAAATCGGTGGTTACTGTGGCAAAGGGTTTTTGCAATTAAAAAAAAAGAGAGAAGGATTGAAGTTTGATTTCACTCAAGGCATTTATGCGCATTTTTCTCTGGGAAGAAAAAGGGATTAAAGATAGTAAAATTAACCTTTTCTCACTCTGCTGGGTAGACTAGGAGGCAACTCACTGGATATGTATTTATTTATTGTTTGGAGATTATCAACATAGGTAACAGTATAAAATGTTGGGAAAACGGCAGAATACTGAGCCTAATAAATGTAATTTAAATAATTCTTGCCTGCACTTGTATAGCATTTTTTGGTAATTTGTTTAGTTCAGAGTGTTAAACCTTTAATTGATCAAACTGCTTGATAGGCAAGTGATGATGATTTTCTTACAGTTGAAGATTTTTGTTGTAGCTTGTTTAAAAAACTAATCATACTTTGAATTTAAAAACAAATCAGAAAAGCTCTGGTGTTTTTTCATGAAACTTTTATATGTATTCTACTTTAAACTTAAATGCTATTTAAAAAATCATAAAGGAGATAAATCATTGAGTTGACATTATCCTTTTGTTTTCTCTAGTAATTTTAATTTTCATTTCTGTTGATATATCCAACAACTGTACTGTATAGTCTGACTGCTTGAGTGGAACTGCAAGGGATCTCTAAAAGATTTGAGGGTATGAATATTGATACAAATATGCTGTATCAGAGATGTAAGCACAAGTAATATCAATTTAAATAAAAAGCTCTTAAAGAATTCTTTACTGCAGAGAATGGAGGCACCTGTCTTTATGATTGTCAGAAAAGCTGACTAAGCTGGAAGGATGAAGAAGTCATACAAAAGGAGGTATTTTTTCACAACACAAATACCATTTGATTTTCTTCTCTTGCATAGTAACAACAGTAGTAGTGATTGCGATGTCTACTGTTAGAGACCAGTAGTCACTGTACACGCAAAACACCATTATTTATTCCCAAAGACCTTATTTTGCTCCTTTATCTCTACTGGAAACCAGTGGAAGTGAAATTGAATTGAAAATATGTCTCAGTATGGTATTACTGAGTTTCCCTCTTTCTGCATGCCAGATACACTTATCAAAGGCACCGTATATATTTACTACAACATTTGTTATTTTCCTGTATTTCCCAACTCAGTGCTTGATGTTCTATAGCACATGCAGAACCAGTCACAGCTTGCTTGCTTATTTATTTATTTAACATTCTAAATAACAGGATGGAAGCTTTCTGGAATGATACAGAGAATTTAAATTTTTAATAATTTGAATGAGAAGAGATGAAGACAGTTTATTGGTAAATGCAAGTTTTCAAGGTCTACAAGCTATTGATATGAATTCTGCAGTGAATTTCTTGATCTCTTATGTAACCACGTTTAATATATCATGCTTTGTAACTGGACTGTTTTTCAAGTGTACAGTTTTTGGGTTAAAAGAATACAGTCTTTCCGCTGTTATTCTAAAGATAACTCTGTCTTATCTTTAAGGTTAGCATCTCCCTTGAGACAGAAAGAGTAGGATTTCAAGAAGGAATATATAATGTGTCTTTGCAGTAAAAAAGCATCAAATAGTTAGAAAAATGAATTTCTCACTTATGTGCATACATATAAAATAAATTTCTGAAGAAATACTCCATACAAGAAAATCAGTAGAGTATTTCTCTAAAATATGGAATGCATCTTTTTCCACTGTACCAGATACAGTGGCTTTATTGCACCTGAAAGCTGTTTGCATTTTCTGAAAATAAAATGATTATAGTCTTGTTAATGCGTGATAGAGCTGAAATAAATAAATCTGTGCAATAACTTAGCCAGATGTGAAGTATTAGGATTTGGTGGGATCGTGAATACTTCTGTTTTGTTCAGAAAGATACTATTTTGTACAAGATGTCTATGCAATTCTATGTCTGTACTATAGAATGCTATTCCCCATCTGAAGTGCTTAAATACTCCAAGTCCATCTCTTCATTACCGTCTGCTCCTATTCAAAACCACAAACCAAACATCCTGTTGGCTTTGTGCTTTGGTTGGTGAGTCAGAGTTTAAAACAGCTGCATTTCTCAGAATTGTCATCAGATCTCTACTCTGAATATCTAACTCAGCTACATATGTAAATAAATGTCATGGTAAGCAGGTGATTTCCTTCAGAGAATCAAAGGAATCATGCTAAAGTTGAGTGTAAGGCAGAATCTTTTAAGGGAAATGCCTTGTCTTGGAACTTGATGTCACCTGTCAGAAGCACAGCTAAAATATATGTCATTCAATCATCAGAAATGTTTAGGATGCTAATAGGAAGCATTTAATCTTTTAGCATACTGGTAAAAATGCAAAGACTAAGAGAACAGAATGGCAGAATGCACGTGCCAGAGTAAATGCTGAGAGGAAGAGACAAAAAGATGAAAAATAATCCAAAGATTTGCACCATTGAAAGAATTCCTAAATGTAGGCTTTACCAAATTATATTTTACTAAAAACATAGCAGAGAAAATATTTTGGGAAAACGAAGATTTAGCTTTGTCACATAAACAAATTATGCTATTGTAATTGTAACCTTTCAAAAAATGAATGCTCACAAAGATAATATTTTTTATTTAAAACAATGCCTTGTTTTAAAATTCAAGGTTCAAAGACATAATATAGCAATAGGCAAAAAATCTCAATATTATTAAACTTGTCTAGCAAGTGGACATGATTCTGGCAGATAACAGAACTAGTAGGCCTCACTGTAAGTTATTTTATCCTCACCAAAGGTCTTTAGTGATAATTAAAAAGTCAAAATAAGCTTTCAACTCATCAACTGAACAAAGCCTTAATGAACGTGTTTTCTGACCATTATGGTGCATTATTAATATGAGTCATAATATGTAGACTTTATTCATAGGAAATGACATGTTATTCTTGAAGCCATCCTCACTAAACATGGCAGATTATTTATAGGATACTGCAAATATCAAATGCTGTGTCTGAAAACTTAATGACTGATTTCAAGTTAAAAATATAATGGTTGAGAGTCTGGTCAGTGACACAAATTGCATAAAACATAGCTGATGCTATTATGAAATGCATCAGAACTTCTTTTTTTTAGTTCAGCCTCTTAAATTTTTTTCATAGCCCTTTTATTCTATCTCTCTCTTGGGTATGCAAATGTTTATCTGCACGCATGTTAGTAAGGCTTTCTATTAGGCAATAATACATTAAATGAAGCTGCTAGGACCTCTTGCTCTTAAGGTTAAGACAACTCTTAAGGTTGTCTGACATTTTCCACTCTAATGTTCAACTTTTATTTTCACTAACTGCTGAAAAAAACCCAACTATTTTGGGACCTGGAATTACCCATAACAGTATTTTGCCTCAGAAACACCTGGAAGTTCTGGAAGGTCTTCAAATACTTTGAGCACTGAGTACTGTTATTCCTATGACTTACCTGGTATGTTTGCTGTAAAGAAACAGATGAAACCACATGAAAAGTCACGATGAAAATGCAGGAAAGAAGTGGATACTTGCAGGGCAGCAAATTTCTGCCCATTGCCTGCAGATTGTTTTCTTACTTTTTAATATCTGAATTGGATATGGAGCAGTCAAAATATTTGGATTGGACCTGTAGCACTCAGTAAACATCTAACAATGTAGTTTTGTTACTTCATAATAATCTACATTTGTTTTAGTATGACTGTTTAAGGAAATGGGCTATTCTCTATGAATGAGTATTTCAGAAATTGGTCCCAGAAATAGAGAAGTCTAGGAGCAGGAGTAAGGAGAAAAGTTGGAAAGAGAAACTTTATGTTGAGTATGGAGGAATGTTTTCTATGAAGACTTTTTTCAATGGGAAAAAGTGAAAAAGTTACAGATATTCATTAAAGTTTTGGCTGTGAAATCCATTAGAGAATGTTGCATTGGAGGAAATGAAAATACAGCCTAGCAACTCCCTTTCAAACTCTACTTTCTCTGAGTCTCCCCATGCTAAATGAAGGAATTTTAAATTAATCTATTTTTGCTTCTCAATTATCCTTTTTCATTTTGCTTATGCTAATGTATCTCCAGGTATTACAGCTTTCAACTGGAGAATATTGCCATTGCATGTTTTACAAACTCTCTAGGTGACAGGATTAGCATCATTTGGTTAACCTGTTAGAGTTCTGTGTCGTAGCTAAGAAATAGTTTTTAGGATTTCAGAGGACCTTAAGTGGCAGAGCTTTTTTGTCCAGTTACAGTTTTTAATTTCTGGCACTTCTTTAGTTATCCAGGAATGTTGGTAGCTGAGTTCTAATGCTAGATTTCAGAAAAAGGAATCATGACCACTGTGATACAAATGAAAATACCTTACTTTGAAGACATAGCCCCAGATTATTTCCAGTTGAACAAAATGATCTGTGAAGCTGCTGCAATGTTTGATGCCAATGTCAAACTACAGGAGTTTAAAGGGGTCCATCTTATAATGGCCATGAATTATTCAGGCCTTGGGATTAGTCAGGCATGCAACACAGTATGACATAAAATGACTTTTTCAAGCTGAAATGGGTGTTACTGATGAATTTGCCTCTAGGATATGTGTTTTCATCAAGATGTACTGAGAAAGCCATCTGAATGATCAGACTTGAATTACCACAGCCAAATATTTTCTACATGCTTAACTTTCATGACAGTGTTTTCAGCCAAATATCAAGACAAGATACAGCTTATATTGTCTGCAGGTAGGATTTTCTGAAATATTTTCTCTTTTTGCTTTGGTTGTGTATGATTTTTTATATGTGATTTTCCTTCTCCCTTCTGCTGTAAGTATGTAAATTAATTATTTCACAGGAGTTATGCTGTTACTTCCTACCTGCTTGTTTGCTCTCTGACTACGTCCTAAAAATCCCTACAAAATCTTCATCTCTACAGCCTTTTCCTATTTGTAAACATTTTTCTACTTACTCTTCATCCATCAGACCTCCAGCTCTGATCCTTGGGGGCTGCTATCTTATTAATACTATCACACATAGTTATTTTTCCTATTGCAGATCATTTCCTAAACTGTGGAGAAGTATAGGTAGATGAGGATGCATTCTTTAGAATGCTCCATACCAAAAGACTGATGTATACGTTAGTTAAAAGATAAAAGTTAAAAGATATCTTTGGAAAAGGATAGAGAAGAAAGGCTAGATAAAGGAGGAGAAACGTGAGCATGAGCAGAAGCAAAATTTGGAGCTAAGCCTTGGCGATTTTGGTCATGGCAGTCACCAATTCCCATCACCATGTGGTAACAACATCTCACTACAAAGCTATTGTTCTATGATTTGTAGCCCTAAACAGAATATTGGCTATGAAACAGAAATGATATTGCATATTCTGCTAGGACATGCTTTCTCATTAAGTTGTTCCCCTATCTCTGTTCAGAAATAGATTGGATTGCCATCACATTATCCTTTGTTGGCATTTCTGTTTGTAAAGCTCTGCAAAATAGATCTAATCAAAATAAATATGACTGTTTAACTTGAACTGCAGGAGAGGATTAGTTGGCATCTTGGGTGTTTGATATTTAATTGCACCTATTCCCTAGTGGTGTTATATACTGTGTAAATTGCTGTATTTCTTTAGCTTTATGTACAAAGCAAGACCAAGATCAGCACTTGATTTGGAATCTATCTGTCAGTGGAATTGGTCTGATGTCAAGCACCTTTGATTCCACCTTTTTTAGCTTTTTCAAGATATTTTTTAAAACCTAAGGTTTTTAAAATATTATTTGATGCGCTTTACAGGTATGAAAATATATCCATGCAAAAGCCAATCTCATGGTTGACAAAAAAAAAAAAAAAAAAAGGCATCGAACCAAAGTATAGAAAATTTTTCTCCTTATTGATTGCCACCTTAGTGGAAATGTGAAGGTGGGGCAGAATAGTCAGATTTTCTTTCTCATCTAAATGTTATTTCTGTGTTTTTGATTAGTCCGGGCTTTAGGTTCCTCAATGGCTAGTAATGTGTCTAAAGCAATAAAATATTAAGCCTGGAAATTTTGAACTCTCTAGTGTCAAAGATGGCATAATACCTGTTCCTGATTATACTTAATACAAAAAAATGTTCTAGGGCAGCTATCATGGGTAAGGGAAAAGCATTGTTAAGTTGATCAAAAATTGTAGTTCTGAATTACATGATACTTTCCTCACAAAAAAATGGTTATTGTGCTTGCAAATCTAATAATTATGCCTTTTAATTGTTGCATTTGAGTTTACAAACTGTATCAAGGGAATCAAGGCTATTTTTCCTCCAGGTAACTTCTGCTATGCATGCCAAAGAACAAGATTCTCTAATCTGTAAGGAGATTTCTGGAACTTTCCAAAGATTTAATTTAACATATCTCTGAAACTATACAATTTTCTTACACTGTGTAGGAACCATTAAGAATTGTTTCTTTATTTTCAGTTAATTGTTATTTTTCTTCAATCTAAAATACTGAAGTGGTAAAATACTTTCCTCTGTCTCCACATCCCATACATCCCATAAAAACATGAATGTAGGCCCAAAGCTGTAGTGCTTCACTGTGATCAGTAGAGCTCCTCTGGCTCTACTGGAAGCAATAAATGTGTTTTAAAAAGCTATAGGATGACAATGAGTGGGTCACAGGCTGCCTGTGGGGCTGCCAGGGCAATAAACTACTCACTAGTAATCAGTTAAAAAGCTGAAGCTGGGCAAAAACAGGTTCAAGGGTACCAAAGAGAGCAAATTATAAGGATCTAACATATGTAAAATGCTCCATATTTAGTAAATTTAGATGTGATGTGAACTTGCAAACCAATAAAGAAAGAGGAAAGTGTAAAAGCATGTTGCCAAACATGCAGAAATGACCCTAAGCAGACTCCACAGCATGGAAAAAGCAGCTGCCTACATCACACTACTCCCAGCAAAGGACTTGGGACCTTGAGGACTGACCATAGCACCCCATACTGCTTAGTTTGGTACCTTTGTTCTTAGGACCTGGAGGCAGTTGGAAAGGTGGTCTTGCTGTGTTCAGATGATTGATACAAATAACAGCAGAGGAAAGAAAAAATACTAGGAAGTATATATATAATAAATTTGACTATTTTAAAAGTAGTGAGCCTTTTAACATTCATTTTGTTTAACAGATACATCTGGGAGAACAATAATACTTTGATGAAAGTCCTAAGACCTTCATATAAAACCAAAATGTTTTGTCTTTAAACATGAAGTATATTTATTTTTTGCCCATAATAAGATTTTGAGTGTAACAAAACCAAGCATCTTACTTTTTCAGTCATATATATTCCTTTGTCGTACCAGTTAGTCTGATGCTCTTCCTCCTGTTGTCAGCATATTCCTCATAAAAGTGCCTTTAAGTGCTTAAACCTGTTGTTGTCCTTAAAATGCCCATCTCATTCTATGACTAATTTTACAGATGGATAATCAACAGTGCATTACAATATTCCTTGGGGCAGCCAGACATCACTGTAGATGATAGTAGCCAACTTTACTTTTCACAGGGCAAAATGTGGAAGGACAGCTTAAGTTCAGAAAAACTCTTTCACTTCATTTTCAAATAGCAAGTGATTCCTAAGAGCTCAATTTGTCTAACAAACCAGAAAACTCAAAAAAAAGTGAGCCAGATTCATTTATTATAGTTCTGGAGATGTACAAGGCTCCCTTAAAGTGGTGTTTTCTCTTACCTCAGGCAGAACTATATGTCAGAGGAACTTTCATGCATCTTTCCTGTCAGATGGGGAGGAACAGCAGTAACAAAAATACCCCACTGGCATTAAGGCCTTCATTCAGCAGCCTGGCTTTGATTATCAGGTAAGGAAATGTTGCAGAACTGGGCTGCACATAGGGGCAAGTAGTGTCAAGGAAAAATGGAGTTTTATAGCCAATCAGTGGTGTTATTTCTTATATGTTTCATAGCTGAATTCTTTTTCACCAATTTTATACTAAGATTAAAAACACAAATCATGCATAGCCTCACTCATGTCCAATAAATAAGATGTTGGCTCTAGACACCTCTTCATTTCATCTCATATTTATTGCTCTCTCATCTTTACAAATTGATGAGTCTTAAGTAGGTCAGGTGGCTAAGGAAACCATCTGCAATACTCTGTACACTATGATTTACTTAAATTAAATATCTGAACATAGTGAGCCTGCTCAGGCACTCTTGCATGAAGCAGTGCAAAGAAAAGAAGTATCAGAACTAGAGATGAGGTTGGCAGAAGTCATACAGGGAGCATTTCATGCTCAGTAAATAAGCCTACTATTCAGTGCTTTGTGCCTTGCCTGTTATAGTTGGGAAGATGTGTTTTACAAAGCTTCTTTATTTGGCATTTAATTTGTGGTCTCTGCTGTGTTTACAAGCCCAGCCGTCTGTAGCTGTGGTTCCTTCTTCTGTTCATGTTCAATGATTCCTCTCCAGCTTCACTATATATACTATTGTGCTAAAAATAACCTTTGCTTCCTAAATTAAACAAGAAATTACAGAGTTTTCCAGTCTATAAAACTCTCAGTGAAGATTTAGGAGCAGTTCAGGTCTGTTTTCTGAGAACCTTCCAGAGGTGGCTTGAGATGAACTGTAAGGTTTGAATAGCATTCAAGATGTTTTGGTTTATCAGCGTTGGTTTATCAAGTTTATACCTTTGGCATCATGGCCTGTTTCTAAGCTTCTTCCTCAGTAGAAACCATTTTCCAAACTTTCCTGGAGAATTTTCTGCAGAAATTCTCTCCACAGAGAGCTTTAGAATAAGCTACATGATGCTTGCTGTTATAAACTCTCTTCATAATATCAAAACAGCCTGGGATTTAAATTCACCAACTCTTGCCTATACAAACACAAGAAATAAAAAGGGGAAAAAAAAAAGAGAAAAGATGGCTATTGTCTTTACTGCTGTGAAAAAGAGCAATAAAGAAAGAACAACTTCTTAAGATTTGAAAAGTGCAATATCCAAGCCCAGACTCATTGTTTCAGGTGAAGTAGGTTTTTGTTGTGCCTTACGCCTGCTTATACATTCCCATATGATATTTTCATGGTATTGGTGGTGGTATTGTCCTGTTGTGATCCACGGTGATCCATTGTTTTCTGAAGAACTGGTAGTGATTTTTGGTTTTTACTCATGCTCACTCTGGGATCTCGTTCTTGCCCTACTGAATTGTGTTTTATCTTTTTCCAGACAGTTCATCTAGCATGGTAAAATATGAGTTTTATTCTCATCCCCAATTTGCTTGTAGTCCTTTTTGGCACCATGACCCCCACATAGGACACAGGGATTTTATGGGTGGTTCAAAATCCTTGGGTTTATCTTTTCCTGAAAAGATCTTTATTATCAAGTGAATATGAACACATTAAATGATGAAGACAGGTGCTATTGTATAACGCAGTTATCTAGAAACCTGTGAAATTTTAAGACACTTCTTCATTGCCCTTTGTGAAGTGTGCCTCAGGCTATGGCTGCCAGCTATATAGTTCGTAGAATATGATTTTATTATTGATTCTCATGTTGGCCAAGTACCTTGCGACTTCAGTTGCCTCAATTTCTCCATTTGTTGTTTCTGACAAAGGGAACTATGTAAAAATGAATTACTGTTGTTACATATTAATGTGATTGTTTTGGTAGTATTATTATGTTTAATCCTTTCTAATTCTCCTCATTTCATTGTTATGCTATTTCCAACATCATAATACTGCACTTTAAAGCCCAAATAAAAGATTTAGACCAACAAAATGTGTCAACTCTTTCAATTCCACCACTTCTTCCCCTGCCAATGGCTTTTCTGTCTCTTGTGTCTTGCATCCTCTTTTGACCTGATGAAGTAGGATACCACTGTACATCTGGATGGTCTATACTCTGTTTTCATGTTTTTTAGCAACCCAGCTAGTCCACAACTCTTTGAAAACCATTCAGAGCAAAAGTGTTGAAAAGTACTTTGTGTAATCAGAGAGGCAAGGAGGTTCGGGGGAATACAGTCAGGAAAATTTTTACTGTGAACTGGCTGACATGAATTTGAAGAAATTTGAATTTGAATAGAACGGCTGATTATTTTTGAGTTCAACTGTTAATATTTCAAATTATATTGTAATAGTGGAGTGGCTGCAAGCTGTAAGATGGTATTTAGTCGTTCAGTGCCACTGAGGTTATGTTTCATCTTTGTTTAAATTCTATGTGTATGTCATATAGCATGTTATATGCTATATATGCTATATGTTATATGCATATATATGCTATATATATGCATTACGTTACATAACTATAACAAGATAATATATATTTGTTGCAAGTGTTTGTTGCAAGTGAGATTTCTCTGCAAGTAATATCATCATCACTTTATGAAACTCTGTTTCTGGACGTTCCATGTTTTTCCTTATTTGCTATATAGCCACAAAATAAATGTTCAGGAATCTCTTGGAATAAGATGGCTAATATCATGATGTTTTTAACTTATGCCTTGAGTTGAGGTGATAGGAATATATGCATTAGGTTACCTTTATGTTTTGAACATTAAATACCAGCCAGAAGTGCACACATTTTTCTAGATGAAATCCTGCATGGCAGCTGGAAGTCTATAAGTTTCCAATAAGCAAATGACACTCCTTTTCAAATCAGTTAGAAAGTATTGAGGGAGACTCAAAGAACAGAGGAAAAAACATGAGATTTTAACCTGATTGTCTCCAGCACAACAACCTGAACAAATTGTGTTGTTAACAAGCCATCTGTTGACATTACTGTACTGAACACGAGCAGCTAAAAATGTAATTACAAGAAGGAGTGCTGACAGCTTTTTATTCATAATATATCCATCAGCTGTGTGACTGTGAGTCTAGTGTATTTCTTTTATTTTCCCTCTACAATGGTAAATTAGAGGATATTAACCTATGACTTTCTAGCAAGGAGAATTGATGTGTTAAGGAATGAATACAAAAAAGTCCCAACTTGGAGTGTGGATCAGTGAGTCTGTGGCTAGGCAGGGGCTTGCCTGAGGCTGTGGCCCCTGCTGAGATGCCCTCCCACTGGGGATGTCTGCCACTGTTCCCCTGCCTTCCCCCCTGCTTTCCCTCCCTCCCTGTCAGCCACCTGCATCTTCTCCTTCTCTGTGCTGAGACACTGCAAGGAAGAGAAACAACAGAGTCGTGGTGCTCGTGGTCAATTTGCATAGTGGAAATGGGCTACCAGAGGGCTCGCCATTGCAATTTGATCTGGGGCTTGTGATGGCCCATCTCCATGTTGCTGGAATCTTGAGTAGTAAATTTTGCTGATGTTACGCAGATATCTAGTCAAAGCAGAAACCAAACATGAAAACAGAACTGAGCAACTTCATCTCAGTTGCCAAAATGTGGGTGGCTAATGGCTTCTGTGAAGCCCTAGTGTAAGAAATCCACATGTGTCTGGCAGACTTGCCTAGGGACTTTCAGCAGCTCTGTGGCCTTCTAAACAGACAGCTGAGGGAAAAGGATCTCCAAAGGTGTTGTGCACCCATATCTAAGTAACTAAAACAAAGTTAAATTAAACTAAGTTAACCATGAGTGAGCAGTGTGCCCTCGTGGCCAAGAAGGCCAATGGGATCCTGGCCTGCATCAGGAGGAGTGTTGCCAGCAGGTCAAGGGAGGTGATTCTACCCCTCTACTCAGCTCTGGTGAGGCTGCACCTGGAGTACTGTGTGCAGTTCTGGGCTCCCCAGTATAAGAGGGACGTGGAGCTTCTCGAGAGGGTCCAGAGAAGAGCAACCAGGATGATTAAGGGAATGGAACATCTCTCGTACGAGGAGAGGCTGAGTGAGCTGGGCCTGTTTAGCCTGGGGAAGAGAAGGCTCAGAGGGGATATGATTAATATGTATAAGTTCAGGAAGGGAGAATGCAGGGAGGAAGGGGACAAGCTGTTCTCACTGGTGGCCAGTGATAGGACGAGGCGTAGTGGCCACAAGCTGAAGCACAAGAAGTTCCGTCTCCAGGTGAAGAGCAACTTCTTTACTGTTAGGGTGACAGAGCAGTGGAACAGGCTGCCCAGGGAGGTTGTGGAGTCTCCTGCTCTGGAGGTCTTCAAAACCCGCCTGGATGCCACCCTGCGCCACATGCTGTAGGTGTGCCTGCTTGAGCAGGAAGGTTGGACTAGATGATCTGTAGAGGTCCCTTCCAACCTTAAATATTCTGTGAATCTGTGAATCTGTAAATATGTAAGAAATAAAAATAAATAAATAAATAAATAAGCTATAAAAAAGTTTGTGAGAGTGCCCTCTAGATAGTCATCAGCTCAAGATTTTGAAATCATACACTTCAAATTTTTAACTAGATGTAAAAAAAAAATCAAAATGGTAAGCAACTAAAGAAAAAAAAATCACATACACACACAAAAAACAGGAAATACTGTCCTGTCCCTCTATAGATTTATGGTGTACCACTACTTAAACATTTAGTGCCATTTGGGTGATTTGCCTCAAAACCCATGTAACAGATCAAGTGAAAAATACAGAAGGGGCAGGTCCAGGAAAACAGATCAAAATTGGTTTCTTTACCAGCAGCAATTAATAAGCTAGAACACTGGCTTTATAATGGAAACAGCTGAGGTGAGGTAATGATCTTGGATAGCTTTGCAAAAGTAAACAGGGAACAATCATTTCAGTTTCCTGTGTATCACAAGAACCAGAGTAGTCCCAGATAATTCTCATGCATATTATGAAACAAAAAAGAAGCAACTGGCATGTACCTTATACGATTTCTTTTTTGATCTTGTTCATCAGAGTGACTAAAATTATTGATGGGCTGAAAGGAGCAAGRTGAATTAGTAGAGGAGAGCTCCATGAGAAGCAATGGTCCCAATATCACTCTGGCTCAAAAATTTCCAAAACACTGCTTAACAGATGGTGAGAAGGTAAAGAAGGTTGGTCTGTGCTTGCTCTGTTTTTATGGATGTTTTTCTCCTAATATCTCACTCAGACATAGAGTGGTTGAAAGAGATATAAGCTTACACTGCTTCAGCATAGGCTTTCTTATATTCAAGGGAGGAAATTCTTGTGTCACTGTAATTCCAGTCCCATCTGCATTCCTGGATAACAAATATGCTGCTGTTTTCTAGTCTGCATGCTCTAGGCACATAGCATGTAGCAACAGACAGCTTCTCCAAGCTGTGGACAGAGCTTGGCTGGGCCAGGGGCCAAGACTAGGAAATAATTCCTCTCAGGATGTGAGTGTCACCAGTAAGCCTACAGTATTTTGCTCAAAGTGCAAAACTGGTACATATAATTTTGCATCTTTTAATGTGAATATACTTACAGAAGTGCAGGCATGTGATAAAAGCTTTCCCAAACCAAGATGATGTAGCTTATTTTGCATGTATTCTATCTCTGCTGGTTGGAGAAGAGGAGGAGAATATCCAAAATAAATATGATGTTAGTTAAATTGCTTACTAACTTGCTCAGATGGTGTGGTGAGGAGGATGGTATAATAAAAATATACAAAAAAAAATAGACTTACGTTGTCAGAGACTAGATGCAATGTGTTTGTAGTCATCCTCTTTTTCAGAGGAAGAGCTGCTGCTGTAAGGTCTTGTGTTGGGTTAACAGCTGAGAGGAGGCTATGCAGACAGCTTCAGCTATCAAGGAGAAAAGCCTCCTTTCACAGTGAGGTACTGGGGAAGTCTGAGCCTGTGAAGAAGAGGAGGAATTTGGATATTAGAGAAGATAGAAGAGAAAGAGATGAACTTTGATGGAGAGCAGATATCCTAAAAAGTGTGCCCAATCCCAGAAGCTACTGGTTAGGGGCATAGTTCCTGGAGCAAAGAATGCAAGGTTCAGATTTGTCCCAGCAGTGCCAAGTCCTGGCCTGACTCTCACCATGGGCAACTTCACTGAAATGAATGCATTTGCCTTTATATAAAGAATGTAGTCAGTTTGAAATGACAATTCCCAGTAGGCCTAAATGCTTGAACTGAAAAGTAAGCATGTATTATTCTTATTTGAATAATTTCTTATTTTTTTTTATTCTAAATTTATCTAAAGAGAAAAATTGTTCTCATGATACTGAGTACAGTGAAGAGTTAGAATGCAATTCAGCAACTATCCCTATGCATATGGGTCCAAAATTCAGCACAGAATAGTAGAGTTTGGTGATGGTTTAAAAAGAAATGTTCATAAGGTGAAAGGTAGAGCTCTTCTGCTCTTCATTAGGGGAGTCTGGCTTAATCAGCAGTGATGATTTGATTAAGAAAACTTAAGTATTTTGTAGTGGGACCATTACACATAATCTGATCTGCAACTATTCCTAAAACTCAGTGCTTGTCATTATGGGACAGGAACATGAGAACTCCTAAAGATACTTTTGCATGGAGCTTTCATCACAGTGAAGAGTTCCAAAAGAAGGGTTTGGACTTTTTTCTTTCTTTCTTTTTTTTTTTTTTTTTTTTTTTCCCT
>NW_020454439.1:1017451-1082593 GCF_003342845.1 Nothoprocta perdicaria
GATGGGACTATTTTAGGTGAAGGAGAGGTAGAAAGGACTTTTTTCTTTCTTTCTTTTTTTTTTTTTTTTTTTTTTTCCCTCCTCAGTTCTTCAGTTTATGTGATAATACAATGTGAAATAGATCTGTACTTGTGTGAAAATAAAAGTCTTCAGCTGATTTTCAAAAGAAGTGATCAGCTTCAGCAGCTGATTCACAAGCAGCTTGGCTGCCAATGCACCACCGTGCACAATAGTAACCTTGTTAGTCAACTCGCCATCTGCATCGCTTTCTGGAGATGCCCGTCTGCCTGCAAAATAAATATAGTATGCCTCTGATCCTAATTTAGGCTGCTCAGCCCATCAGTAGAGCTGTCTGGGACAACTCAAGGCCTATGGGACAACTATGCAGAATTGCACAGTCAATAGTTTCTGTGAAACTCTATATATTTTTGCACATGTCTTTTGGAGCTAAATATTCTTTCTAGTCGATATTTCTCAGGGGAAACATCATCTGTCCTTTAGTGTGAGCATGCAGGCTTCTAGGCTGCAAAAAAAGCCATACTGTTTTGATACGGCCATTATTTTTCTACATTTCCTACAGATTGGTTCACCACACTAGCAATTAAGCAACACCTGACCTTGTTTCCTAACAATAGTAATGTGTTCCAGATGAAAACAAACTTCATGTATGTTTACATTTAATTTGTACTTTCAGAAAAAAAAAAGGAAAACTACCAGGTTAAAAAGTTTATCACATTTTTATTTTACAAATTTATCAAGCTGCTAGCTCTAATTACCCATCAAAACTGGTAGAATCTGCACTAAAATTAGACTGAAGAACATTTGCATATGTTAGCAATTACAGGCTCTTTTTTTTTTTTATTAAATTGAGATGAGCTAAAAACATGCCTTCTAGAGAGGATTAACAAAAGGATTCTTAACTGTGAAAATCGAATTTAGCTTTCCAGCAGTGACCTAAAATAGTCTCTCACAGTTTAAACCATTTCTCTAAAAATAAAAAAAAAAAAAAAAGAGGCAGAGAGAGAGGGGGAGATCACATTGTTTGACTTTGATTTTCTTGAGTCTCTAAGGATGCAAACCTAGTTTAAGTTACTAGAAAAATTAATTAGACAATCTTAGCATGTTCCCCAGTGAACAGTAACACTCCTGTACCATTTAGCAAATACTTAGTTCAAAGGAAGGCAGGTATAAATGCTTTTGCAAGCTGAATCACTTCTAAGATTTCCCAGGAGATTTAACCTCAAAACTGGCCAGATAAATAGGTAGTTCTGAAGAGTAAATTTCTTATCATCCTCTAACAACCTGTCAATTTTAAATAATTGCAATTGAAAATCATTTTGTGTCATATTCTGTTTAGAATGAGAACTCATTAAAATTACAGTTCTGCCTTTTGGGAGGGCAAGACCATTCATAGTGGAGTTCAACAGGGGCTTTTCAGATGTCTCAAAAGAGATTGTGAGCCCAACCCAGCTCAACTGTATAGAGTCAAAATCATTTAAGCTTCATGCCTCTGCATGGACTATGTGAGATGCAGAGATTTATATGAAATGCAGAGATTTATGAACCCTTTAAATCTGGGACATACTGTAACACTAATGGAGAAAATACATTATCAAATGCATTGTCAGCTTATTGATCAAAGAAATTTGAATTTTCATTTTGACTTTTCAGTGTTTTATCTGAATTTGTCTGAACGAAGACTCTAATCCCTTCACCTATCATAAACCATGATACACCATTATGGTTTTTACGCCATTAGAGTAAAATCATAGTGTGTCCAAGGGAACAGTTGTACCGGCCTGGGAGACTGCAAATTTACAGAACCTATCTTGTTATCTTTTTTTTTTTCCCCCTCAAAAAAATTCTTTATTGCATTTTTAAATAAGGAGGGCAAATCCTGAAAATTGCTCTAAGTTTTCAATTTAATACTCTTCCCATTTTTCTGAAGTAGGGTCTCATGCACTGTGGCTGGGCCAGAAACTGACACAGTATAGCAAATAATTTCTGTCCAACTGCCTTTCCTCTGCATCGTGTGCTCTCGTTTCCCAAGAGCAAATAGATATTTCATGCTAAAATCTTCCTAATGTTAGAACTTCTGTATTGAGAAAGTATTTATATATATACTCAAGAAAGAGACTTATCATCTATTAAAAGAATAGAGGAAGCATGAACTGGTTAGGTTCTTGGACTCTCAGACCTGTAACTTTGCAGAGCAAAGCTTGGAAGCCTTTTCCAATTTTCCAAAATTTGGCAAAGTTTGCATACAGGGAAAATGATAGGTGACCTAAGTGAGGATGAAGTATATGATTAATATGATGTATCACCTATTATTGCTACTAATATTATGGCTGTGTATAGCAGACATAGCATTAATACATGCATAATTTAGATAAAACAGTTAATGTGCTTACACACCGATCAGCACATGTTTAGACTTTTATGCTTTCTGAATCAGACACTAGTCACTGTTATGTTAAGACAATGCTTAAATGGAGCTTTTTATGAGCTTATAAAACTGTAGCAAGATCATCCAACATGAAAGAGAGATTAATTTGATTTCTGTTATCCTTTGACTAATTCAATCCCTTCTGGTTAGCCTTCTATGAATAACTGAATGTTTATCTCAAATATAGGTTCCTTTATTTTCTTGCTTGCATCACTGAGTTAACATGACAGCAGAAATTACAGCAACAAAATTCTTACTTACTGTGTAAAGTTCTGCTCCATTTCTGGATTCCTGCTTTGTTGACCCCATTCCCTATGTTTATGACTATCTAAAAAGAGTGAAGCACCATGTCGCTTTGATCTGCTACTTTGTTCAATTGCTCTTAATCTGAAGGAAGAATCATAGCATATATAGCCTTTGGGATGTTATGACACACCGACTATTATTTATGTGACCTAGTTGTAGTGTTTATTGCTGTTGATGGTGTTACTGCAGCCATAATTAGCAACAGATTTTTGATTCACGGCTGATAGTTGCTGGTTCAGATCCTAGAGCTCTCCACAATTAACAGGAATTGGCACTCTGACAGTTTCTCAACAGCACTGATATCCTGGCTTTGCAGATAGGCAAGCCGAGCACAACTAATATAATTAACAAGCCCCAGATTATATCCTAAATTAGGGACCAGGGCAGAAATCTTACCCTCTGGAATTCTAGCTCCGTTTTGGCCCCAAACATCAATCAACTGTAATGAACAAAACCCGTGATTCATGTCTTCCCAGCCAGACAATCCTCTTAGTAAATAATAATATCTAGAGGGGACAGAATACTTACCACTAATTAATTAGTAACTTAGTGATATCTTGGCAAGAATGATTAAAAAAATAAGTACCTGTAAGGCATGATTAATTTTTAAGTGGTGTGTGCATGTTTGTGCATACGCATAAATATTTAAATGCACACGTACAATGTATATGTATTGAGAAATCATTTGTACTATTAGTGTATTATTGTATTTCTAAGCGCTAATAACTAACTGAATTTTTTCACTACCTTGCCTGACAGAAGTATCTGTAGAAAGAGAAAGAAACAGGAAATTTCAGATTCAAAACAGAGGAGAAATAAACAAAAAACTTATTATACTTTTCTGGAAGTGTGTTACTAAGACACTATCCTCATAGTAATATATTTACCATAACTCAGTTGAATTCAGAGAAAATACTTTTTTTATAACAAAATAAAATTCAGGGAAAAAGCACCTAGGGCTGAATTTCTCTGACTAGGACTTTCAAATATACTTAGGAGGCTTAAGAGTAATCTCAATGCCTAAATCATGGAAAAGCATCATCAAAACTTCCTCTTTATTCTGTCAGTTCCTCATTTTTCATCAAGAAACCTCCTTTGAAATCTGTCATTAGTCTTGTTAGTCTTCTGCATGCATGGATCCCGCTTGTGCCCATTTCCTGCTCTGGAAATAAGAAACTGCTTTACCTGAATGCTGTGAAAGACTCCAACTGGCAGCTATGCTGTGTGCCTTCCCAGCACATTCCTGCAAATTTGGACCTGTATCTTCTTGCAAAACCAAGGCCAGAGGTGGCAGTTCCTTAGCATTGGTGAGGAGGAGAAGATTGCCTCTTTGAGTGGTAAAGTGTTGTAGAGTCTAGCTTGGATGGTAGGATTTTTTTTTTTTTTTAACCTGCTGTGATTGCAGCATTAGAGAGCCAGAGACTTACAGAGTCATGAAATAGGAGGAACTGCTATTCAGCTTGTGGGGAGGACCATCTCCTGCAGAAAAAGAGATTTGGTTTGGCAAAATGCATAAAGAGTACTTGGAGTAAATCTGGTATCTCTCTTTTCATGTGTGCAAGAGGTACCCTAAAGCTTGCAAGTGAGAATTACCTATACTAAGATTGGGAAGGTAGAAGCACTTTAGTTCCCAGCTTCTGTTTCTCCATATAGCACAAGGTCAGTTCTGTGTTGGCTGGTTCTGTTCTTGGAACAAAACATTGGTTTAACACCTCTCATGAGCTAAAATGCTATGACCTGGTCCAAATCCTCTCATGACCAGCCCATTGAGGGTATATTCTATACAGGGAATACGTAAACACTGTGACTTCATTTTGAAAATGTTCTTATATTGTATTAGCACCCATGCAGGGAGGACTATATGCTTTTCCCTTAAGTAGACATGACCTCAATTTCTCTTATGATGCAGACAGTGAGTGCTTTGAAAATCAAGCGGAAGGGCAAAGTATAGGGTCAGATTTCATAGTATGTGTATAAGCATTTAGAGTGTCATGTTCAAGCTCTCACCTACTGCATGAGTTGGAGCCAATTCCTTTTAAAATTATACTGCTTTGGATTCCAGCTGCTTGCCAATTTGGGCTCATATATATCTATGTACAGTATAACATATACATATATAAAATAAAATTCAACTTCATATTTTGTAAACAGCTAAAGTTTCTAAAATGCGCACTAAAAATGATATACCACATACTATTTAATGTCTACAGTAATTGATTGCCTCTGTTTTGGAAGCTGTATTCTCTCTTTTGGGGTGCACTATATTGTATAGTTATTAGAACCTCTGAGAGTTATAAGGGAGCCTACAATGTTAATGTTTCTGTATTGCTTGTGTTAAATTGAATCCTCAGGTCTTGTATAGCAATTACTGACCAGTAACAAAATTATTAAGCCATCAGAATGTCTTTAAGAGTTTTCAAACTCTCATCACATTGAATACTTCTGTAATAACAGCCTGTGCCTTTCCCCTGTTCACTTCTGACAGGCTTCTTCAAAAAATTGTTCTCAAAAGGCTACTCTATCTGCCAGATCAGCCTTGTTTACAAGGCTGTCCACCTCAGCCATCATGTATTAATTGAGAACATGATGATAGGCCTGTTGTGGGAGATTTTCACCATTTAAAAAAAAAAAAAAAAAAAAAAAAAAAAAACGCAGGTGTATGTTGTATAAGGTAACAGACTTATATTTCCTTTGCTGTAGAAGGAAAAAAGAAAAGGTTGTCATCTGCAACATTATTGATGTCTGAGTTTCTGTCAAATATTAGCAAGGTCCTAGTGAAATGGACTCAAATGTATTATGGCTAAGTCAAGGATCTAAATATTTAGCTGCTAAGGTATATAAACAAAGAGGATATTTCAAAAGTGCACTGCAGAATGCCACTGCAATGCTGCAAGCCTGACTTTACCTAGTAAGATAAGAAGCAACTGTTTATGGCTAATTTTGTGTAGAATGTACCTATACAACACAATTTTGAGCAGGATCTTTGCCCATATTTAAGCAATGGAAAAAGATTAGCGTGAAAATTGTGCCTAGAGAAAAGTTATTTCCCCTATCTATCACCTGTATTACACTTTTTAACAAATGGACTGAATTTTATGATATATAAAATATTTTATCCTTCTCAAAATGTGTAGTGTGCTTTCTAGGTAAGCAGGTAGATGCATGGTGTCTTTGTGTGTAAAATGGTGAGGAAAGGAGGTCTGTACTACAGCTCAATAAGAGTTGTGAGCCACCAAGGGTTCACTGGATACTGAAATTAAGCAATTAATTACAATTGTAGATGAGATTCAGTAAAGCTAACAGCAGTGGTACTTGTGCAGTGAGGAGGGTGCATGAAAACTGAATCATCTTCCAATCAAAGTAAAGGTCTTGCATGTAAAGTGACAAGCTGTAAGCAAGAGATATTGACTGGGGAGTTTACATAGATGGCTATGTTTTTTGCCTTTAGTTTGCCTTAGCTTTTAGCTTCCAGCTCTTAAGATTAAGAAGTGAAGAAGTATTTTTCTTTTGCTGCCGTTTGCCTCAGCCAAGTGATGGGGACAGAGGGTAAATTAGAGGAATTTCAGGTATGCTGAGTGCATGGAAATAATGGACCAGAATAAAACTTTCTCTAGAGGGACTCCTGAGACCTCAAACTGAGTTTAGAAAGCCCTAGGGTTACAGAGTGCTTCTTGCAAGTCTGCAAAGTATTGGGGTTGGAGTTCTTCCAATACCTCTGGAGACAGACTGTTCGGTAGGCACAACTGAAGACCCCTCCGGCAACAGTAGATGAGACATATCTGCAAGCGTAACACCTAGATGGGGCTAATACGCTGCTGCAAAAACTAGTTCAGTCTGCATAAAGATTCATTGCCTCATGTAGACATAACCATGTAATTGCATCCTGAGGGCTTTACTTAAACAGGCCTTTCTCAAGTATGACTTTCATCAGTTTCATTGGGATTTATGGATTCTGAAAGCTTCTCCAGCCTTAGTTGCTGCCAGCTCCAGCTGAAAAAGAATTGAAAAGCAATTAAAGACTTAAGGATTTCCCCCCTAAAGTATTTAATATTTAATGCCATGTAGTTTGTTTTGTTGTTGACTGGATGTTTTTTATGCATGCCTTGGACTCTGGATGAAAATAGAACATTTAAGAACATCAAAAATGAAAGACAAAATTGACCAAATTATATGCTTCATTTTTGTTTATCTCATAATGTATTGGTTTATTTGGCTGTGCTGTCAGATCCTCCATCTCTGACACAGTTATTTTTTGTAGATAACATATATTGTCTGGCTTTCAAAATATGTGCTTAAGAAAAACCTAGGGTCACTGTCTTTGCTCCAGAGTTACTTCCAGAGTAATCTGCTCTGGAGACTCACAGAGTTGTTTTTAGTGCCATGACCTCAGAGAGTAGAAGATCAGCTCAAGGAACAATAGGCCAAGATTTTTCCCTTAAAATAGATTGTAATAAAAGTGAATTCAATCTCAAAAATACGCGTGAATTTTGAGGAAATCAGTCAAACACTAGAATATGGAAGCCAACTTTTGCACAATTGCTGAAGGTTTGTAAGAAGTAGATAGCAACTAAATTTTTCTCTTTTTTTTTTTTCCTATCCCTTTAGTTACATTTATATATTTATACTAAGAAGCTGATGAAACTGAACTTGATGAAACTGTGACCTTCACAGAGGAAGCTGCCTAGAACTACAATAGTAGAACTAAAATAGATTTGTTGATTGTACTTTTGATGCTCTTTACATCTGACAGGTATCATGATAATTCTGTCTACAAACCATTCAACATTAGATATACCTAATGCCAATTTTTATGGAGACACGTTGGGAAAATCATGTATCTTTCTGTATTTTGTTTTTCCTTTTTAAGAGTAAGCAGATTTGGACCACTACTGTGCAAGTATGGCATTTTTAACCTTAAAGTTTGGCTTCATTTTCTTGATCAAATACACTTTTCACTTTACGCAATGAAGCATAGATATTATATTTGGACTTTCTGATTTCCAGCTGAAAAAGCTTTTATCACATTTGCACAGCATGTATAGATAGCCAATAATATAAAGGACAAAAGGTATGAGATCAGGCAATGTACTGTGAAAATGTATCAACTGAAAATTATATCCTCAGTACTAGATCATTTTATAAGAAAATTGGGCATGTGTAATTGTTACCAAGAAAGTGAACAGAGATTTGCTTGACTAACTAGAAACTATTATAGGAATAATCAGATCATTCATCCAAGTGTCTAGTCCTCCAGGACTGATTTTGCAAAATATTGTGAAGTGAGCAGGCTATTGACTTCAGGGAAAATGACCATGTTCTTGAAATTAAGCAAGTGTTTTGCTGAATCAGTGCCCCAGTTTGTAGGATGGAGTTAGCAAGTTGCTATTGGGGAATACAGAGAGCAACTCTGGATCATTATATGTCATTGCAGTTCTGGTGTTAGGAGCTTTATATACAGTTCAAAGGTCTGCCTTTGAACACACATTCTGCTTTTTTAATTCTTATTTGAAAACTAGTCAAGCATCACCATTTTCTAACTTTACAGAACCATAGCTTAATCATATTAGCAACTGCCTTTGATTTCTTTTTTATAATGGGTACAATTTTGCATAATAGGACACTTAAGTCGGCTTAGATTGCTGCATTGACTTAGCGGTTGTTACAATATTACTCTTTAAATGTAAATGATTTAAATGTCATTTTAAAATTGTATCTGCTTGCCCTTAAGGAAGTTCATATGGGTTACATTCTCTTTTTCTAAGATGAGATCATTTTCTTTAGACACCCCTTCCAAAGACACAAAGATTCTAGGGATAAGATAATAATATTAAACAAAAAAACACACATACACTCCAATACTGAGAATATTGAGGTGATATGTGCTCCGGAGAAAACTTTAATGGAGAGGAATGACTTTTTAAAATAAACTTGCGTATGTGTGTGCACAGTTGTCTAAACATGTGTGTACTTGGTAA
Source organism: Nothoprocta perdicaria (assembly GCF_003342845.1). Lineage (NCBI taxonomy): Eukaryota > Metazoa > Chordata > Aves > Tinamiformes > Tinamidae > Nothoprocta > Nothoprocta perdicaria. The sequence continues at coordinate 1,026,179 of NW_020454439.1, forward strand.
TAGGAAGGAATACTAAATGTTTAATCACTAGGAGTATAATGAAATATCTGAGGGCAGTTTATTAATGTCATCTCTTTGCTTCTTATACATCTGCTTTATGAGGCTAGGCATAGATGAACATTTTGTTTATTACTGCAGCATGGTTTCTATTAAATCTTCCTGCAAAGAGCAAGGTTGTTGGTAACACTTGAGGTGGTATTATAATTATGATGAGGTGTCCCTCTTGTGTTCTTGCGTATGTGGAAGTAAACATTCCTGCATTGCTCTTGAAAAAAGCTGAAGTTAAAAGGAATCTCAGGAAATGCAGTTGTGTGTGTTTCACAAGAAAGGCCATAGTCAACCATGACAAGCTGTTCAATGACAGGGAACTGCCATTAATTAGGAAGGTGATTGAAAAGGTTCACAGTGGTTTGTGAGTTTTCTAGTTTGTTTTATTCATACAACTATCAGAGTCATATTATTTTTGCTTGTTGTCCACTGATGCTTGAAGAGGCAAACTGTGGTCAGCAATTACAGAATGAATGAATGAATGAATGAATGAATGAATGAATGAATGAATAAATAAATAAATAAATAAATAAATAAATGGATTCACAGCTTGCTCCTCTGATTACTTTTCAAGACATAGCTGGGAGCAAAGTTAAGTCAATCTGCAGTTACTACTTAGCATTATATAAACTAAATGATCAAAAAGGAGTAATAAAGCATGCTTCACAGATATGATGCTCAAATTAAAGGCCACGCTGATGCCTTATTCCAGGAGCATGGCAGCATTCAGACTATGGATGATGTTTTTCTTCTGACTAGTATGGAATAGTAAGTTTTGCCACTCTTTTTTTTCTGATCTGCAATATTTCTCTGAAGGATGCAAACTAATGTTTTAGGCAGTATGTTTTTCTACAGAATGACCTGTTTGGATGAACTACTTTGTTCGGGAGGCAAAATCTATGAGTGCCTTGTGCAAGGTAGGAAGAATGTTTTTGGAATACACACACATGATTTTAGTCAGGGTTGCATTGGAGTTACAGTTTTTACATAATTAAGATTTTAAAGACTACCTAAGATAATGAAGGTGAAATCTGGAGGCTCCATGTGAATGATATGAGCATATCATATACGCTCATACGCCTGAGCAAGTTTGCGGATGATACCAAGCTGGGTGGATGGCCGACACTCCAGAGGGCTGTGCTGCCATCCAGAGGGACCTGGACAGGCTGGTAAGTTGAGCAGATAGGAACCTCATGAGGTTCAATAAGGACAAGTGCAGGGTCCTGCACCTGGGGAGGAATAACCCCAGGCACCAGTACAGATTAGGGGTCGACCTGCTGGAAAGCACCTCCACAGAGAGCGACCTGGGAGTCCTGGTTGATACCAAGTTAACCATGAGTGAGCAGTGTGCCCTCGTGGCCAAGAAGGCCAATGGGATCCTGGCCTGCATCAGGAGGAGTGTTGCCAGCAGGTCAAGGGAGGTGATTCTGCCCCTCTCCTCAGCTCTGGTGAGGCCACACCTGGAGTACTGTGTTCAGTTCTGGGCTCCCCAGTATAAGAGGGACGTGGAGCTTCTTGAGAGGGTTCCGTGGAGAGCGACAAAGATGATTAAGGGAATGGAACATCTCTCGTATGAGGAGAGACTGAGTGAGCTGGGCCTGTTTTCTCTGGAGAAGAGAAGGCTGAGAGGGGATCTGATTAACATGTATAAGTTCAGGAAGGGAGAATGCAAGAAAGAAGGGGATAAGCTGTTTTCATTGGTGGCCAGTGATAGGACAAGGGGCAATGGGTGCAAACTGCAACACAGTAAGTTCCATCTCCAGGTGAGGAGCAACTTCTTTACTGTTAGGGTGACAGAGCAGTGGAACAGGCTGCCCAGGGGGGTTGTGGAGTCTCCTTCTCTGGAAGTCTCCTTTTCTGGAGATCTTCAGAACTCGCCTGGATGCCGCCCTGTGCCACATGCTCTAGGTGTCCCTCAGGTGTACCTGCTTGAGCAGGAAGGTTGGACTAGATAATCCCTAGAGGTCTCATCCAACCTTAAATATTCTAGGATTCTGTGTTATATCCTGTAGTGGGTATACTACAGGATAAGTAGTATGAGAGATGTGTGATATTTAATTTCCCAGATTTTTTTCTCATAAGTGGAAAAAAAAAGTGGGTTGTAAAGTAAGCTGTTGATAAACAAGCAAACAGTTATGTTACTGGATAGTTTTATTATTTTTATTCCTGTATATCTGTTTTCCTGACAGTTTTCTATCATTTCCCATACAATGAGACCTTAGAATTCTAGATTAATTAGCTAGTCCAGTTATGAGGAGCTACACTCAAGACTGTGCTTCAAGGATTAGTCTGTGGCTTTTCTTTTAGAACTCTATGCCATTGTTGAATTTTATTCTCCACTCCTTCACTCCTTTCTTTTTTAGCTTTATTTATTTACAATCTTTTTATAAATTGCAATCCCTTCCTGTATTTCTATTTGAAATAAGAAAAAAAAAAATCTTTGTGTTTTCTGAGAATTAAAGCAACATCAGAAACTGCTTGCATAGGAGGTTTAATGATAGCCTCAAACAGGAGCCCCTGTAGGACCTATGGGATGGTAAGTGACTTGAGCTTAAAACTACTTCTGTGGTTTTGGAAACAGTTTGTGTCTCTGTTTCATGCAAGCAAAGGAAACAGCATGCTCTTGACACTATCACATCCTACTTTACTAATCTCCTAAGTGCATTTTTTCCTGTTTGCATCAATCAATATTTAGATTTTTTTTCATGAAGTTATATGAAATGAGCCTCCATACAGGGTAAGAGGACAATGGTGAGCTTAATTTAAGGATATTTGCCTTCCATGGGAGACATATAAAGAATCTCCCCTTTAACATTTTGCAATTCTAATTCCTAATTTCACAGAATATGACTGCTGCCATATAAATATCACACTTAATCCAGAAAACATAATACAAAGTGGTGATCTAAGGCCAGCTTTAAGTCTCATGATCATTCATGTGCCCTGATGACCCTGACTATGTAGTTCATTGACTTTGGAATTATGTTGGACACTCATTGACAGAAATGGAAATCTCTCTTTTTTTTTTTTTTTCCCCTATGATTATTTCCTATTGCAAGATACATTACTGGAATGAAGAGCATATGCCATTTATGCTTTGTGGATATAGCAAGGTTTTGCTCTCCATGGCTCCAGCTATACTCTGTAGAGGCTCCCTCCTGTTTTGCTATGCCAGAGAAGCCTCAGAAGCCTCCAGAAAACTGTTTTGCAGTGCCTTATGGTGAGTCCTGGTCTGTGTCTGCTTCCTTGGCAGTAGCCAAGTAGGTGATGAGGGGCTGGAGCCCTCTTTTCCCTGGCATTCAGGCTCTGTTTTCATTCTGAGCATCTCATGGTAGAAATTCATATAACACAAGATCTGCAAGGAAATTTTGTAGGCCTCTCTAATGCTCATGTCCTTCCTCCAAGTGTCCACAGTCTCCACTTGTGACTATAAGGCATTATGATACACATTTGGGACACTGAACAATATGAACTGAACTGAACACTATTTGAGCGTGTGTTAAAACAATATCTTGTCTAGCTAAAATCAAGCTTCTCCTCCACTAGGGTTGCTTTGTAGGTCAAACTTGCCTGGAGGAGAGTGGTCAATATAGTTTTGGCAAAGCTAAGAAGTTCCTTACCTCAATAAATGTACTAACAGTTATGTTAATAGCAATTTTTAAGAGACTTTATGCAACACACACACACACAAAGTCTCCTGGTCTGTTCAGAAAGAAATGTCACTAAAATTTGTCTGAAAGTTTCATATATCCATGGATGATGATGGATTGTCAAAGGGAAGCATTTCCATGAAGCTCTCTGGGTGTTAGGGAGTTGCCTCAGGGTGCAATTACTTTTCTCATAGTCAGTATACTTAGAGAGGATATTTTTGCAAAGGACGATTTGAGAATCCCATAAATTCTGTTATGTTGTTCGGCCTCATCTATTCTCACGCCAATATTCATCTGTGCTATGAATTTTTTAGTAGAAAAAAATAAATATATTCATAGTGTGTGGCCAGCAAAAAAGAACAGGCAGAAGGCATTTCATATGACAATTAGAAGGGTGTCACATATATAATATGGGAAGTTCTCTAGAGTTTTTATTTTATTTTAGAATTTGTGACTGATGCAGGTGTAATGGGTTCAGTTCTGTAATTCTTAATCATAGTGAGAAAGAGATACTCTTTGGGAAATTGAATCTCATGAGACCATTCAAAAGAGTTTGCGTGTGAATGTTATCCACTGCAGAATTAACACCTCACTGAATTTTATTTATAGCCCATTTAACTTCTGTGAATGCTGATTAAATGGGGCTTTGTTTGTACATATTGGATCTGAGTAGCTGTATGTAGTCATGCAGAGAATTTTCAGGGAGATTTTTGGTAACATTCAAGCTGAACTAAGCAGAAATTTTGATAATGTGAACAATTATGTGTTTGGGTCCATATAAAAGATTTTTTCCAACTTGGTATTAAATATGTCGTTCTTTTTGAATTTACTTTTTTGAAAACCTTTACATAACTTTAAAATGTAAGACAATATTGAGATGAAAGTAATTCTGAAAGGGTGAACTGAAAGGGAGACTTCACATGTTTCAAAGGGCATCACTGAAATCAAACACATTTCTGAATTCTTCACCCAACAGTATTTGCAACGTTTGATCTAATTCTATATCTAACTGCAGTTCCTCCCAACCTCCATTGTTTCTAGCAAATTTACTATTTCTGAAAATGTCATTCAATTCCACTGCCTCTCTCAGGTAGAGATGTTTTCTTCAGAGAAGTCTCCTTTTCATACAAGAATTGAAGGTCTTGTACTTAAGTAAGAGTTCAGAATCAAATTTACCAAATGTTTTCCTACCTTTCAATAACAAAACTGTGTTCAACAACTGTGTATCTATCTCAAACATGTAGTTATTTAAATAAAGATACCATCTGTGCGTGGCTAAGCAAAAACATGCAGACTATAGCAACCTATTTATTTTTTCAGATGTACATTCTGTGCAGCTATTTTCTGCTGATGGGAGAAAATTCAGGAGCAAAATTTCACTGTTAGGCACATGGTTCTTAAGCAAACTCCAGAACTTGTAAGACTGTCTTCAACCCTCACAGTTCTGCATGCTTAGTGTTTCTGTGACATGTAGATTTTATATTGGTCTTCTGTGGAAGAGGCATTTCATAAGAATTGACACATCTTTCATACTATGTCCTGCTTGAAAAATGTGTGCGCTGTATGAAATGAAGGAGAGGCAAGGCAGATTTAGGCTAAGATTAGGTCTCTTATTTTAGGATTAAAAGTTTGTAATCTCTTTCTTCCCAGATTTTCCAATATTGCTAAGGAGTCTCCATTGTGGTTTCTTCCTTGCTAATGTTACTTAGGAAGAGAAGTATCGACAGACTTTTAAAACATCTTAGTGTGGCATTGAACCTTGCTAAATTTCTTTAGTGCTCTTTGTGTAAAGTAAGAATATTCACATGGGGAATTATTATGGAATTGCTACTGCATCTTAAATTCACAGTGTCATCTATTTTCAAGTAGCTGCTGCTTGCATAAAGCATCATTTTCTTCCAGTGGGGGATCTTAACTCCCTTATGCTTCCAAGCAAATGCCATCTGTACTTGATGAAAGACAGAGCTTTTTGGTCCTGATGCTTTCTTTTTTTATTTTCCCCTCAATGTAGATTATAATATATAATACTGAAGCAAAATAAGAAAGAATAATTTAGGATTAGGATATTGTATAGTTGATATAACAAGTTGCAAAGTGTTTATTTCAAGTTCTGATATACACTCAGTCCAAGCAATCACCAAAATTTATTAACCAGTTAAGTGACTATACATAGTTTTGTATAGTGATTTTACAGCAAAATAACCAGTGTTTGTCATCCTAGGACTTGGTGTGCTCCTTTAAAGCATTAAGAACCACCCTCTTCCCCCTGCCGGCAAACTTCCAAGCACAAAGTCAAGGAGAAGACTGAGAAGGTTATCTGTGAACATCTAGAATGAACACAGTATATATCATTTTGGACAATTCATTTTTCATATTGTGTGCAGAGGATTATGGTTGCTATAGTAACAAAATGTGCCTTCATTACTTACCTATTATATGTTATAAATCTTCATTAGGAAATCTCTTATTACAAGAATTCTACTATGCTGCTGTTCACTGAGCTAAAGTGGAGAGGAAAAGGAGCTGCTATGAGCTATTGGATATGTAGCTTAACATAGACACTGTCTCACTCTTCATCTGCATCCTGTAAATCACCTAAAGTAGGAGATCTATGATCCAAAACCACTGAAATGAAAATCTTTTAAAGGACTGGAAGAAATCAACCATGATGAGATTCTCACAGATATAGATAATACTTGACCCTTTAATAATATTGCTGTCCTTTCTTAGCCTCTCATTGGGTCTGGGAATTTGGATTTTGCTGCTTTATTGTACAGCACCACAAAGGGAGGATGAGTGCTTCAAATGTGCAGTGATATGCTGTTCCACATACATGTAAAATTATAATAAAGACCATACCTAAAGACCATATCAGGTAGAAATCACTAAGTTTTGTTGTATTGGTCCTGCATATAACCTCTACATATTCTGTGCAATGCTATTGCCTAGTTTTTTCTTTTTGGACCTATATCAGCTCTCGAAACACAGGCCAAGCTCTCATGGAGGATGGAAAAAGTTGCATGTTGATTTTCAGTTTAGTGTGGTTCTGCTGCAATAGAGAATTTGGTCAACTTTTCAGGCACACAAAACTCAAATGCATGAGGAAACTGCATGGATGGATTATCGTGATATGGGCAATGTTCTTTTCAGGAAGCTGGAACTATAGGGAATCCCGAAAGAGCTAATAGCAGCCTTCCTGACTGAGTAAGTCCATGCCTCTTTTGATGTTAAAATCTTTAATACACTGACCAAGTAATAATGCTAAATTCCAAATAAAATTGTTAAAAGAATTACAGTGTTTGTAGTTAACCTTTTTAATCCTTTACATTTTAAATGCTTTAAATTAACTGCAAAAGAGTATATGCAAACATTTTACAACTGAATGCTACAAAATGTTAAACAGTCCCTGAATAATCTTGGAGAGTTCTCTTTGCATTTCAGTATTTAAGTGAACTCTCTGCCTTACAGATAAGGTTCACCTAATGGCTTCTTGATGGTTTGCTTTGTCTAACATAGCTTTAGTGTTTCCATAAGGCCTGAATGCATGAAGAAAAAGCTGAAAGTAAGTATTAAAAGCTAGAGTCTCTTGGATATGTGGAAAATTTCAAATTTTGGAAGCTAGATCCTATAATGCCTTTGAAAATAAATGTTGCTTCTAGGTTAAGATCATTCTGTCATGGATGTGAGAAGAAGGTGCTGAGGAGCAGTCAGCATGGATTCACCAAGGGGAAGTCATGTCTGACGAACCTCATAGCTTTCTATGATGGGATGACTAGCTGGGATGACGAGGGGAGAGCCGTGGATGTTGTCTACCTTGACTTMAGCAAGGCTTTTGACACTGTCTCCCATAATATCCTCATATGGAAGCTCCGGGAGAGTGGACTAGACGAGGGCACGGTGAGGTGGATTGAGGGCTGGATGGCAAAGCTCAGAGGGTGGTGATAAATGGAGCTGAGTCCAGTTGAAGGCCTGCGGCCAGTGGTGTCTCCCAGGGGTCAGTACTGGGCCCGGTGCTGTTCAATTTGTTCATCAGTGACCTGGATGAGGGCACGGAGTGCACCCTGAGCAAGTTTGCGGATGATACCAAGCTGGGTGGATGGCCGACACTCCAGAGGGCTGTGCTGCCATCCAGAGGGACCTGGACAGGCTGGTAAGTTAAGCAGATAGGAACCTCATGAGGTTCAATAAGGACAAGTGCAGGGTCCTGCACCTGGGGAGGAATAACCCCAGGCACCAGTACAGATTAGGGGTCGACCTGCTGGAAAGCACCTCCACAGAGAGCGACCTGGGAGTCCTGGTTGATACCAAGTTAACCATGAGTGAGCAGTGTGCCCTCGTGGCCAAGAAGGCCAATGGGATCCTGGCCTGCATCAGGAGGAGTGTTGCCAGCAGGTCAAGGGAGGTGATTCTGCCCCTCTCCTCAGCTCTGGTGAGGCCACACCTGGAGTACTGTGTTCAGTTCTGGGCTCCCCAGTATAAGAGGGACGTGGAGCTTCTTGAGAGGGTTCCGTGGAGAGCGACAAAGATGATTAAGGGAATGGAACATCTCTCGTATGAGGAGAGACTGAGTGAGCTGGGCCTGTTTTCTCTGGAGAAGAGAAGGCTGAGAGGGGATCTGATTAACATGTATAAGTTCAGGAAGGGGGTATGTAGGGAGGAAGAGGCCAAGCTCTTCTCATTGGTGGCCAGTGACAGGACAAGGGGCAATGGGTGCAAACTGCAACACAGGAAGTTCCATCTCTAGGTGAGGAGGAACTTCTTCACTGTGAGGGTGACAGAGCAGTGGAACAGGCTGCCCAGGGAGGTTGTGGAGTCTCCTTGTCTGGAGGTCTTCAAAACCTGCCTGGATGCCACCCTGTGCCACATGCTCTAGGTGCCTGCTAGAGTGGAAAGATTGGACTAGATGATCTCTAGAGATCCTTTCCAGCCTTGAATATTCTGTGATTCTGTGATTCTATGAGCTGAACATACATTTTTGTGAGTACAGGAGGAGTTGTTTTAGAATGTGTTGGAAGATAAAACAGTGACCTGAATTTGAGTGAGGAATATGAGGTGGGAGGGTGGAAAAGAAGCTTAATTAAATTAAAAAAAAAAATCTATTCTTAGAAAGCATGAAAAAAAAAAGGTAGGAAGGATCCATGAGCTAATTGCAAACTCTCTGTCCTCCAACTTGGAGGAGTTTTAGAGAGGCAGGAGATAGGGATTAAATTCTCTGACCTATATGCAAATGGTGATTTTGAAAAAACCCTGAAGCCTCTGCAATGTGGATTGGACTTGGCTTGGAAATTCAAGAGCATTGGGCTCAGGGCTCAGGGCTGTATTAACATAGCCTGAGGCAACTGGGCTTAGAAATGTGACAGACTGGAATAGTACTTGTGCTCCCTACTTTGCATGCAGGGCAAAGATTTCTATCATTGGTTTCTTGCCAATCTCTGACTCTAAAATTAAGAGTTCTCTTTCACCTTGTCCCTCCTTGTGCTCCATTTGTTTGGTTTTCTGGAGCTGAAGCTTGATGCCCAGTCTCACATTTTCTTCCTACTGTTGCAGATAAACCTTTTGAAGAAAATTGTGTTTGCTTGATTATTTTTTTTCCTAGAGAAGTTTCAAGTAAAGTTTTGTTTGTTTCTTAAAAAAAAAAAAAAAAAAAAAGGCGTTTAGGATTTGGTTACTGGTGTTTTCTAAATATTTTATTAACTGTTCTGTTCAAATATTCTATGAATGCCTAGTGCAAGAAAAAGAAATGACTTCAAAGCATCTAGAAGCTTCATTTGGTTTGCTTAAAATTTAACTTTGATTTGGAAACCTGTTTTCATTCTTCAGTGCCAAAGGATCATGTATTCAGTCAGGATATATCATAGCTGATGCTTCACATGGACATATGTACATTTCATGCATACATTTCACGTCATACCAATGCTAGCACTACTGCCAGGGGTGAACCTCATTTTACTGTCCTCTTCTACATACTGTGCAGGGTATGTGCCTCATAGATTAACAGCAAAAAAAAAAAAAAATAAAGTAAAACCACACACAAAACACATTCTTCCATTGCTTCTGTGAACTCTGTAAGTAGCAATTTCTGCAAACAAAGAAATTAATGGCACTACCCTGACTGTCCTTTGTCTGCTAGTTCTTTATGTTGCTATTTAAGACAGGGTAGTTGGGCAGTGAAGAACTTCCTTCTAGAGTCAGCTGCATGTAGGAGTTACACACCATTACAGTGGACTGTCTTCTATAGACATCTATCTCTCTCCAACTGAGTACAGAAAAAGATTATAGCAACTGGACAAATAGTTTCTCCTAAGCATTTAAGATGCCATAAACATCTAAGTATTACGAGTCTTTTAAGTTATGCAATATGCTGTTATTCAAAGTTTTTGCTCTTATAGAGGAGCGTAAAAATTAACTTTTGCCCTAATGGTAGATAGAAAATTCTCCCTGAATATATATATATATATATATATGTATATGTATATATATTTAATTTTCATTTTGGTAGCTAAGCTCCCACCTGAGGTAATCTATAATACTCTTCTGAGAAAGAAAAAAATACTGGAATCTTTCCATTTTTGAAGTGTTTGCAACATCCATTATAAATTAGACACTGTCAATACTGAGGAAGTTAGCTTTTCCACTTTTAGAGCCTTTTTGAAATATTTAAGAATAACTTTCTGAGGAAAAGTGAGTTGTGCTGCCTATCAGCATTAGCCTCCTAAGTTTAGTTCATCCTATTACCACTGTAGTCTCCACACTTCTCATACGCTCCCACCAACATTTAGTGCTTACTGTTAGAATCTAGTATCCACTGACAACTCATCCAGCAGCTTCAAGGCTCTCTCCGGAGGTGTAAAGCATATTTTAAATCCATCAGGACTGAAAAACATGGTCAGCAGTAGCCACTTAGAGCTGAGACATGTACTGAATTTTAAGCTGAGAATGCAAAGATGCCCTTCTCTGTCTCCCAGCACCCAGGACTGTCAGAGCATCCACTAGTTCAAAACAAAATACGTTTCCTTAGAGCATTTCGATGGATCTCCAGTGTGACTCTGTCTGTCATTTGTTTATAGCCCTTAAAGGAAGATTTCTCAGTGTTTGTCACTAATGTGATTAGGCAGCATAACTGAAATCTAGGCAGAAAGATCTGCCTATACAGGAAAAGTTACAAACCTTATGAAGCTATTCTGCAGACACGTGAGAGCCTGTGTAGCAAGTCTGGATCTTCTGCAGAATATAAACTAGTGGGCCCATTTTTAAATAGAGATATGTCCATTAGAGTGTAGTATCTGAGGAACCTACGGCTGGTGAACTCTCTTCCCTTCTTGACTTCAAAAACTGGAGCTGGCAACCTTCATGTGGCACTGTAAGATCCATTTAACTTCTATTTAACTCCCTGGGCTTCCTAGCTTCCTATTAAAAACAAACAAACAAACAAACAAAAAATTAAAAAAAAATACCCCCAAAACCCCAGGAAGAGACAGATGATAAGCTAATCTTGGAGAAGAGTATAGAAATTCTGTTTTTAAAATATATTTTCCTGTTGTTTTTCCCCTTTTGTTTGCTTTCTGCCTTCCCAGTCTGCTGCCTGACTTACCAATATGTACAAAAGCTGTAAGAATCATGCTTTTGCAAAAATAAACAGATGCCAGTGTTTGCCCCTGACCCTGTAGATCTTTTCCTGCTTTTTACATATGTGTTTTTGTGTGCATTTCTGTATATATTTCAATCGGAAGAAAGATGTAAGTTATGCCTCTTAAAGGACTCTTATTTTAAGAGTCCTCTCCTTCTTATGTTTCTTTTTAAGAAATGAGATTTCTGTAAATGCAGAATTTAATAGAAGGTCCAACTTTATGTACAGGGTCTTCAAGTAAGCTAGCAAGCCATCTTAATTTGTATTTCACATAGTGATGAGCTAGATTAAGGAGTATATACCAACATATATATATATATATGGAATGTAGTGATTTCTGCTGCCCAGCCACTCTCAGAGGATGTGTAAAACATCACAGTGGTTCCGAGTAATGAAATGTCAGAGTACTGTAGTAAGTGGTAAACAGAAACTGCTGAAAAAATGAAATTAGGATTTGGGAACCCTCTGGAGGAAAAAAACATTTCATTAGAAACTGAGTTTCTTGTTAGGCTTGTTGCTTTGGCACCTAGGCACCTAGGATAGCAACCTGGTTCATGTACCAGGAGTAAAAACGTTAAGTAATGCAGGTATCTTTCCACTCTATTTTGAAGACAGTCTTTTAGAGTCAGGTAAAGTCAAGGAAGCTCTAGGAGATACATTTGCTTTGAAAATCAGCAACAGGTACTTTTTTTTTTTTTTTTTTTTTTTTTTTTGCTGTCACCTGCAAAGCTATATCCTACCATTAAGAAGAATGTTGTTTTTGAGCTTCTTGAACAGACGTTGCTACTCCTGCTTGGCGAGAAACACCCCTAACTGGTTGTTAGATTTAGCATAGATTAATGCATAATCTGTAAATTTAGTATTTATGAAATCTGTTAGAGTGAGACAAAGTGTAAAGGGAGAGTTGAAAGAAAGGATGAGATTGAGATTTTCTTTTTCTTTTTTTTTTTTCATTCTTTCTCGGACTGTTTCTCCTTCTATGCTTCAGAACCATTACATACATTTCCCCTCCTCTTCTGCATTTCACACAGTCCCCACCTCTCAAGCTTATGTGGTGACTTCCCCCTGCTCCTTCACATATGCCAGAATCTGAGAATTCATTTCTGCTCCTCATGATTATTTTTGTAGTCTCATACCCTGTGGTGTCCCCACTCTAGTCTGCTCTGTGTCCTGAAATTCCCCCTTCCAGCACTTCTGTCCTAATTCCCAATTTGTTCCAGACTCCACATTACCTTTCTTGTTTTCGTGACTTTTTTATATGTCTCTATCCTTTTTAAAGGTAAACAGCCTATTTTCTTGAATTTCATTTTAAAAAATGAGTGCTAAATTCCAAGGCTAAACATAATATATATTTTGTATGTATGTATATATTTGTCTGTTCTTATCAGGTCTTCATTCTTTAATCTTCACCACTAAAAGAGGTGTCTCTGGAACAGCTCTTCTCTAGAGCGAGATTCTGGTGCGCATCAGCCTCTTTGCTCAAGGTACCTTTAAGTGATCTGCAATACAGCATGCATACATGGATTTTATTTCCTTTATTCCTTGTCAGAAATCCAAGGCATCTTCCTCTTGCCTCCTCCAGCACAAAGTAATCTCTGCTTCTGATGAGAATTGCTTCTCTAATGGTCTATGGAAGATTTTGCACCTGTATTTGATGAAATATTCAGTGTGTATGTGAACTGCTTTTCTCATTAATACTATAATCTCCCATATAATACTGCTGGGGAAGTAGACTCCATTTCACACAACCTCTAGAATAATGTGCATTATAACTACTGTTCTTACATTTAGCTTTAAATCAGTACATTGCATTATGAAGCCCTACAGTTAACATTAGAGACTCAGGCTATTAATGAATCCTATTTAAAAACTTACTTAACATACAATTTCAAGTGTATCTCATCAAAAATAAATATGCAGTTTTCAGAATTTGAAGGCCAATTCTATAAGACTTGTTCCTGTAATTTTTTATCTTAGTAAAGTATTAATAGAATTCCATGTGATGAAGAGGAGTCATTGCTTCTACCAAATCTCAGCAGCTACTGGCAACAATGGAAGTGTGAAGAACATTAACAATAAAAATCAGAGAAACAATAACCCTTTATCTGGTAAAGTATTTAAAGTATTTGACTGTCTTCATGTATATTTATGAATCCCTTTCTTGCAATGTGTGTTTTTAATATATAGTACATAACTTGTGCTACATATAGTAAGTGCTACATACAGGTACATGGCACATATTATCCATATACATGAGATAATCATATCCATCTCTCTCTCTCTCTATATATATATAGTATATACATAGGTGTGCAGCACATAGGATGACTCAATATTATTTCATAGTACTGACTGTGACTAATTGATGCATGGGTGTCTTCAGTAGCTAATAAGCAAACAGCAGGCAATATTATTTGTGCATGTGTGTGAAAACTGGTATTTCGCAAGGGGAAACGGAGAGCCTTATGACAAATCCTGAATCATTTGTGGTGCACTGTAACTGTTTTAGATGCTGCAGAACTACTCTGTCTGCTGTACTCTGTAACCACATAGTCACAGTTTTGCTCTTGCAATTAGTAGTTCTGTTGCCTTGCCTTTTCAGCAGTCCCAAGTTAGATGTGCAAGCACCTGTAGTGTCAATAATGATTGATGGGTCAAAAAGTGTTACTTGTGATCAGGACTTTCTAGGGCTAGATTTTATAGTGACTGAGTTGTTGAAGAAAAACTGGGAACAGATATATCATTACATCCAACTGACATTCACAGGCCTAGTGACCCTTTGCTGTAACATCAGGTAATACTACCTTAATGTATAATTGGCATGATAATGCATGACAGTCATGAGTGCCTGTGTTCACAGGATAATGTTTCATTAAAATAAAAACTTTTTACTTTCCCCCCTTTTTTTTTAATAAATGTGTACAAATAATGGGAAAAGGAGGAGAAAAGTGAGCAAAAAAAACAGCTACACATTGTCTGTGGGGGGAAATGATGACAACTTCCATATTAAGTAGTCTGATATTTGCCATAATTAAAACATCATGCAAAATTTTCTTTGAAAATACCTCATTTACATATATACACAATACATCACATTCCTAATGAGGAGTGGGAAGCTATCTCTAGTGCCGAACTGAACAAATTGACTTTGATTTTCAAAACCACTTAAGGGATTCAGATACCTAATTAAAATGAATAGCAATAAGACATCCAACTCAATGTGCAGCTCTAAGAAAAAAAGAAGAAAAACCAACACCTATTTGATTTTATCTTCTAAAACAACATGAATTGCTCTGGTTCCGAGCATGACCTAATTCAAGAACACTTCATTCCTTCCCTAGGCAATCTACATAAGTTATAGTTGGAAGGCTGTGGCTGTGCTTATAACCCAAACGAAGTCACAGCAGATTTTTGAATGCTAATACATGATGGTCCACTACTGCTAAATTGCTAGCAGGCTCCCCAGAGTGATGTTGATAGCTAGCACGCTCCCACACCATTGCTAGGCAAGGTTTGAGGGGACTACCTCTTCCCTTTGCTTACATGGATTGTTGACATTTTCAGCATTTTGAGGGGTTCTCGAGGAAGGTTCATAACAGAGGTTTGCAAATCATGTTTGTACTTGTTTGTACATGTCTATTTGCTCAGTTATATTCTTTGAGCCCCAAACTGAAGGAAGATAGCTTCAAAAGTTTTCCAAGGCTGTCTTGTACCATGAAAGTAGCAGAAATGTGAGTAGAGAGGTGCCCATAGCCACTGAATTTGCAGCAACTGACAGTGTGCAGGAGCACTGAGTGCTCTGTGGACATATTCTCCCCCACATTCTTGGGGATATAACCCCTTGGACTGCAATTACCCCCTCTGTAGCAGGTATGTATGTGATGTGAGCATGGAAAGAGCAGCATATATATTGGGTTAGAAAAGCAATGAGGTGAAAATTCAAAGGCATCCAAAACACAGGCCGGAACACCGTCTTACAGGTGACCACCGTGTTTTGGAAGGAGAGTTGAAGTGTATGAAAATGTATTGTGTTATAGGCTGTGCCCTGCGGCATCAGGCTAAAGAATATTGCTAGAAAAATTTCTACTACTCAGAGAGATATAGCCAGTGCTGTTTATGGGGAAAAGCTAAGAACAACTGTGTAACTGGTAAAGCAAGAAGGTGGATGATGCATGGAGTGGCTGGAAGGAAATAGGATATGGTTTAGCAGGGGACAGGGTTTAGCAGCTATGATGGTGATGGGGTTACGGTTGGACTGGATGATCTTGAAGGTCTTTTCCAATCATAACGATTCTATGATTCTGTGAAATGACAATGTAAAATCTATTTAAGCAAAAAAAGGAACATATGAGAAGGAAACGAGAAATATGGACAAGGAGAAAAGAAGAGAGAAGCGAATGAAATAGTGCAGGAATGAAAAGCAAGTACATATTTTCAGGTTAATCAGTTTGGTTTTATTTATTTGTATGTGTATATTATTTTGTATTTCCTTTGCACATGACCCACGTTTTCATTTAAAGAGACAAGAATGACAGAATAATGTACAGCAGGGATTTGCACACTCTTTCTTCATCCATTACTGGGCATGTTATGGTGCTTCAGAAGTTAATGCATTTTTTAAAACAGCATGTCCCAGCAGTAGGAAATTCACTGTTTAAATTTTAAACAGAGGGCTTGAGTGAATTTAGGCCTGCAGTCTTGACACTCATTTTCTGAGTATACAAGCTCAGTCGAGAGTGGCTGGCTCAGAAACAAACAGATTTTCAAAGAAAAGAAATCTAGCACAGCTGAGATATTAAATGGTATAATCATGCTGTTGAACATTGTTTTTGCCTTCTTGCCTGCAGTAGCCTACCTTAATATTAGTGTTTGTTGTGGTATCATTAGGATTATAAAGGCTTGCCCATAATAATCTTACAGAAAAGGTATCTGACTGTAATTCAGGAGACTGCTTTATGTATGTGACTATCAGAAATGACTTAATCTCTCCACAGCTTAGAGTCAATAGATATGAATCAATGTATATATTTTTAAAATGCATTGATAATATGCAGATGAAAAGCATTTTAGATGCGCTGAGCATTATTGTTATAGGAAAATAATTACATTCAAAATCCAGTGGACCCTTTCGACACAATTAAACCAAGTCATAAGGCAAGTGCTGTCTGTATATCTAACTCCCCTTAAAATTCAAACTAGGGATCATTTTACTTTTCGGATCCTTAGAAGATTAAAATTCTTCTGGTGTGTACCATTACACAGAGATAAAAATCTAATTCCAGAAGTTACCCACATTTCAGGGATGAATGAGGTTATTCATGGCTCTGTAGTGGTTTTTAAAGTCCTTCAGATTAAGTGTGAGTAAACAACATGTTTTATATTTAGCAGCACTTGTCACAGCTTTTAACAGTTGATAACTAAAATTATCAGATGAATGCTAACAACTGCATCAAAATAACTTAGCTTGTTTAAAACTAAAGAAATTGGCAATTGACACAGTGTAATTGCCAATTACACTTATTTCCACTAGAATGTGGAAATAATAAGTATTATTTCTACTAAAATGTGGAAACTTTTAGCACAAGGACCTGGGAATACTAAAACTATCTAGGGATTCATGGATAGACTCAAAGAAAGAAGTTCTCTGAAGCCATCTGAGATGAGGAACTTTTTTTTTCTAAGTAGCTCTTCATTCTCTTTGATTTTGGCCTATCTTCATACAATTCTGAGTCAGAATACAACATACTTTTTGAATATGAAGTTCATCTGCCTTCTCTACCATCCTCTTGGTTGCTCTGAAAAATTTGTAAAATTATGTTGATAATCAGATATCCCTCAGATCATACTATATTATTAAACTTATTATATTATACTGCACTACATACTATCATACTTCATTCCCTGCTATATATCAGTGTTGTGATACCTCTTCTATTTTCTTCCTCATCCCACATATGTCCTTTCCAAACATCCCTTGAGTGAACTGGGACTTTTGTCCACTTATGCCAAATTCTCTAGTGGCCACAGAAACTTTACTCGAGAGGCTTTACTGATTGAGGCCCCTTCCAAAAGTCTTTTCTACATGGCTGCCAGGCAGTTATTGAACATTGAGGCCTTTACTGATTTGAGTCCCTAGAAAAGATATTTTATAAATAAATTTTTGATGTATATTTTGTGCACATTTTATACAGAACAGGGGAGCACTTGAGAGAAGACCAGGAGCTCTCTTTAGGGTGCTGAGAGCTGGTCGTTGAAGACAATACCAATAGTGGTGGGAAAATATAAACCCCAAAAGGTCCTACAGACTGGTACCTTAATTGGTGCAGGTTGTCATGTAAGTGATTCTTTTTCATGGTTACTAAGAAGGCTTCTGATAAAATTGGTGTGGTAAAGTGGTGTGAGGTTTATTCAGGAATATAATCCCAAATGAATATGTGTCCTCACTCATATTCAAGGAATATCACTCATTGTAAAAGAGCAAAATTAAGAGGAGTCTAGGAACTGACGAATAGACAGATTTATTGAAATGGTCAATTGAAAAATAGAAAGCTATAAAATCTGCTAGAATTAAATTTGTGATATGTTAAATTGAAGTGTATTTCTTGAATCCATAAACAGAAGTGTTTATGGCAAGAAAATATGCTGAATGCTTCTGTTAATTTTTTAAATAAATCTTGAGTAGTAACTCTGGAAGCAAATTAAAATTGTCAAATAAAATAATTTCTGTGATTTTTTTTACCTAGCCCTCATTTGATTCGTTTTTTACAGATTTTCTTCTAGAAACCTGTTTGTATTGATACTAGTGGTAAAAGGAGAAATATTTATTTTATATCCTTATTTCATATCCTTATGTATGTAAGTTTAAAACATCCTTAGTAAAATGTACTTACAAAATATGTGTCATAAGTTTAAAATATACTGCTAATTTTATATATTTCTATGTATGTTAGGCTATTATGTATGTTTTATTCAAATACAATATATAGGATGGTATATATGTAACATTAACAAATTATTTTGAAAAGCTGTTAATGTTGCTTCTTAGGTATAAATATTTCTTGATTTGTTTGCCATATTTTTACAATACTTAACGGAGAAGAGGTGTTGTGTGCTGAATCAGGTCACAGACAAAATTACTGTGTTAGAATCTTAACAACTAGAGTCTCAGAGCAGATATAGTTCCCTTTAAATAGTTCAACTAGTTTCACTTCAAATTACTGTTGTTTTGTATGACGTGCGTCCATGTGACATGTTGGATGCAAGTATGCTCATTCAATGGCTTGGATTTTTTAGTTGCACTGGAAGGAGTTTGTTGGTTTTGGCCCCTCACCACCATCCCTGGATAAGGGGGTGAATGCATCTCTGTCTCTCAGTTCTGAACCATCCTGGTGGGTTCTTTAATACTCATTCTGACTTTGCTTCAAAATACAGATTTCTGTGTGCATATATACTTAAGTATTCCTTCAATGTTCTTTCCCAGATTTTTATTGCTATCCTTAAAGAGGTTTTATTTTCCTCATTTTTTTTCTCCCCAAGTAATTTGTGATTCTTTTTACTTGCTTTGATAGATTTCTTCTTCAACTTCTCTTTTTGTCCAAACCTCTGAGCAGCAAACTTGTGAAATGCCTCTTTTTTAACAGTCACAATCATTTGTTGTTTTGCTTGTGACAGGTATGGATTTCATAAAATATAGTAACTCAGTTGTAAAAGAGGGGTGAAGAAGAAGCAGAAGAATTTGCAATGGCCTTTGACCCATTCCATGCTCTGATATCTGACTCCAGTTGTGCAGGTAAACCCTTCTGGTGACAGATGTACTGCAGAAGAAGAGGAGGACAGTTTCAATGTAGGAATCCATGGATGGTTCACTCATGCAATCAGCCAGAAAAACAACTCTCTCACCCCACCAGCTGACATATTCTGGGCCCATCTCTGAGTAGGGTTTCTTCCTCAACAGAAAGCTCTTCCAGAATTCAGATAACTTGGCTAAGATTTCTTAGCATTTGTGCCAAGTCATAACAGCATCTTTCAAGAAGCTCCTCAGTTTGCTTGTCTGTTCTGTGAAATTGTACAGGGGCTGCTAAAACACACCAGGGGAAAGTCTGAGCACAGTGGATCCTCAAGGGAAAACTTCTCCATCCCCTAGCTCTCTCAAATAGTCCCTGAAGCTGAACCTGGCCTAACATTCTGCTATGATGGATGTTTTTAGACACAGGAAAGAGTCCAGTTGTTCTTCAAGTCAAACTCTGCTCAGGTAGGCCGGACTCTCGAGAGAAATGAGAGAAATTTTCTCCTCTGAATAGAGGAGAAATGACAGTGCCCAGAATTTCTTAGTGATGTGTTTTGCACATGACTATTCATATCCTAGCCTCCATCCCATCTGCACCAGTAAATATAGGGATATAGAGGGCAAGATCATTGTCTGACTGCTCCTTTCATGAAGCTGTAAAACTTATACACAACTAGAAAACCTGACCTGATCTTAGTTAAACACCTACCCTCAAAGTTCAAAAACTGCTTAAAGAGTGTTTTGTGTTAGAGATAACACAGTGCAAGTGCATAAAATGTTTTGTGCAAGTTGAAATGAAATGTTAGAGAGCTTGAAATGCCTTAATAAAAGTTAATATCAAGGTGTCACTTTCATAAAATAGTTTTTCTTCCAATCATCACTCCTTCACCAGTTTCTCTATATGGTACAGAAACAGTTTCAGTTTTGGATTCTGTAATGGAAAAAAAATATGAATTGTGAAATATTTTCAGGTGAACTATGTTCTCAATTAAATTAAAATTGATTAAAGTAAATTAGAGTTTAATGATAGTATTTTCATACAAAATATTTCTACAGGTGAGATGCCAAAGCAAAGAAGATGGATTATAAATAATAAAATAGGTATTCTTTCTAATGTTTTCATTTGGAAAAATACTCTTTTACCAAGTTAAAACAAAGCAATATTATTGTGATTCTGGAAGCTAAAATACTGTATATTTTCAAAACACTAGCAATATTTGTTCAAGAATCCAAACATAGGAATTGGTTTCTTATTAACATTATAAGTTTGCTACATGCAAAACTGGGAGGATATGGTGGTCAGTCTTTCATTCTATTCCAGAATGGAAGTACATGACAAACTTGCCTGAGTTACAAATACAAGGACAGATCTTGAGAGTTCCACAGGGTTATCCAAATACGTTTTTATTTAGCATCACAATGTGCTATTTTATACAGATACTCATCTGATATAAAAGGAGAAATACTAATAAATACTGGTTAATATTCTGTTAAAAAAAGGCGAGGCTTTCAATGGAATCTGACTCTAAACCAGAACATGCAGGGAAAAAAAAAGAAAAGAATAAACTATTTAATCTCAGATATGTTCAGAGAAGAAAGAATATGCATTCTTGTAGGAGTCTTGGAATCAGCATTATCTGTTTTTTGTCTAAGACATTTTACAATAGCTTAATTTTCAATCTAAGAGGAAGTTGTAGAGCATAAACACTCTCAGAATGTATTATGATCTCTTTTGTAATTACTGTTTTAAATCTGACCTTTTTTGGTAAACTCTGAGCAGTTATGAGGGAGACAATAAAACTTGTGGGTGGGTAGATAGTTGCACTGCTGCAAGGCCCTACAGGGGTTTGTGTGGCAGGGACAAAAATCTGCTATCAGACATGAGGATTATGGCCAAAAATTCTTGTAGTTTTCTGTATGTCTGATTTTGCCCCCGTGGAAGGGAAGATATTTTCCTTTTGTTCAGGCTTGACACCATCAACATTCTGAGGGAGTCTGAGGGCGTGCAGTCTGAGGGAGGTAACGTTTCAGAGGCATTATAAGGTAACTGCTCTCATAAAGTCTACGAAGCTGAAGCAAACATCCAGCCTGCTGCTGGTGGAGAGAGAAAATGAGAAGATGGAAATCCCTTCTCTACTTCCTCTGCTACCCTTGTCCCCAGCAGACGTTGATGAAGCTGCGGGTCAGGTAATAGAATATTCATGGCCCATTATGGCAGCAGTTGCTAAAGCCAAAGTAGTTGCAGAAGGTAGTTTAACTGCATAGGTCCTTTCCCCAGAAGTTCCTGGTGAATCACAGTCATATCTTTCCTCAAACAAAGGCTTTATTGCAAAGCCATAATCCAGCACTAAATATACTGCATGCTTTATAGCGGTTAGCATGGGGAAATAGGAACTTAATTGCTCTGCAGTTGAGCTAAGCTATTCACTGCAGGAATTAAATGTACTTTTGATACTAAAATCTCAAGGTTCTTTCCTCACCGATGAAAGGAAGTTTAAGCAGACAAATATCTTTCACAAAATGCATACTCAGAAATGGGGAAAATATTACCTAGCACAAGCTTTTTAAAAGCTAAGGATCTAAACCAACAGTAACCTTTTCGAGCTGTGTGAGAGCTGCAGTCACTGAGGGAATTTGGAGTTACTCATCCACTTTGCAGAAACTGCAAACAGACTTGGGGTCACAGACTCCATCAGGAAGAAGTGATTTGACTGCAGTCTTGTCAATCATATTGAATTGTGACTGCTTCAGCTTTCATGAAAAATACTCCACACCTCCACTAGCAAACTCTGCTCCCACAATCCCTTTCTTTTTTTTTTAATTTTGTTTTTTTGTTTTGTTTTTCTTGTCACAGATCAAATCTGCAAAACAGGAAACTTTGCACTGAAATAACTCATCAAACATCTGATCCCAAGGTTGTTCTTAATAAAGAAAAAATAAGCCATTATAGAAAAGATTTTGCCAGGGACCTGTCTCTATATGCTTGGTGTTGGCAGTTTTGGCTTGGGGCATAGAATCGAGCTGTTCTTGAAGCGGCTGCTAATCAGCTGTACGGTTTAGAAAACTATATGAAATAGCTATTAATTTGAGACATGGAGGAAGTTGTAATGAAATGAATAATTGAAGGTTATGGTTGTCCTTCACAGTGTACTCTTACATTCAATTAAATAACTTTAAAACAAAGATTATAAAATCCAGTAAAATCTAGAGAACAGATTTATCTGTCTCTTGGTTTTACAGTTAATGAGACACGGTAAATGGAATTAAAGAGCTCCATGAGAAATGCCAGTTTATATGAAAAAAACAGGAAATGGCAGTTTAATTTCTAAAAAACCAGAATGCTAGAATAGGAGCTTGTACTTCTGTTAGTGTGGCACTCCGTAGCCAGGGTTGAAGCATGCTGGAAGGGTGACAGATGAGCAGCTTGCTTTGTAGCTGTCTCTTCGTTAACTTTTAGATAGCTATACAGAAGGCTTCAGGCTTCTTTCAGTGCTTTCTTTCCCAATGCATTCAGTTAGATTTCATGGAAAGGTGATGATGAACACACTTCAAATTGAATGCCAATGTGACTATCTGTGATATGCAGGGTCTAAGAGCCTATGGGCCTAGGGCTATGGCCTTTCTTATTTTTGAACTTAGATGTCGAGGAGCTATCTGCACCATCATAAATCTCCCCTGTGTCTCTAGACTTCACCGAGCTATAGCTAGTTGACCTGCAGTGCTGTTTAGAGTTTTTTGTGGTCTGTAATGGGTTTTCTGGCCACATCTCAGATCCTCCTTTACATTAATGGTTTGGTACAAGCATTCTGTATATGTATTGGGCACCCATATTATTGTTTCTTTTCTTGGCCACCAACTCATTTTAGCTGTTCTTCTATTGCACATATGAAATAAATCAGCTGTAAAGCTCAATCAAACTGCTTTCTGAGGTACTTCCATTCCTCCCTTCAGAAATGGCTACTTCTATACACTAGTAGTGACTGCTTTGTTAGTCATATGTCCACACACAAGGCCAGCTGATTGCTATCAATTTTAAGGCTATTTTTCAATGATGACAATATCTAACTGTAGGTCTGATGTTGGTTGGTTGTCTAGATTAGAACTTCCTTTTTTATTGTGAATACAACAAAAAATATTTAGATGGATACTTTCAGCAATTAACTCCATGAAGTTTAAAAAAAAATGCAGAAGCTTGCAGGTGTAAAAAAGAGGTATTGTTTTTCTTAGGGGAAGCACTGTGAGGACTCTCAAAGATTTTTGCTCTGTTCTTGAACAAGTTCTAAAACCATGGCTATAGTTACATAATTACAGTGAGACTGACCTGAAAAACAAGCTTCCCAAGCACAGGATACTCTGCATGTAGTTCTGTGTGTTAGCTCAGGTGTACTGCAACAAATAAGATAGAGAACATATAAGGCTTATGCTCTTGTCCTTTATTAGTGATGAAGATGATAAAAGTGGCTTTGAAGAAGCCCGTCAGTTTTTATTGAGTAAAGAAGCAAAGAATAACTGAACAATAGCAGATTAATCACTCAGAATATGTTTTTGAAGTAGGCCAACATGCCCACAAGTTTAGATTTTGACAGAATGCACACAAAAGAACTTTTCTATACAGCAGAATGCATAGTTTCTCCATGCTCCACTGGGATAGTTATTTCTTAAGAGCAAAACTCAATGTTTAGCACTATCCTCAGCACAAATCATTCAGCTATATGTAACCGCAGCATAATTAGTTGCTGTCTCTTGCCCCCAGACTCCACTATTTTGTTTTGCTTCTATATAAATTCGCACATTTTGCTTGATTCACAGCCTGAGGCAGTCTGTAAGAATATTGTGCTGGATCATGAGGGCCTTGGACATTAATGTCCTTCTGTGGGCAAGAATAGTGTTTAACTATATGGACACAAGCCATGATATGCCATTTGCCCTGAGGACCAATGGATCAGATCAATGTCTATTGGCCTGACCTTTTTTTTTTTTTTTGACAAAGTTGAAAAAAAACAGAGGAGATGATGGTAAAGTCTGAGTATTGCTGGAAACGTTAATGTAGATAGTAAGAACATATGGAAAGCAGTAGTTTTCCAGGATATCAGACACAAAGGACAATTGGGCAATAAGACCAGCTTTAGGTTATACTTATTTTATTCAGACTTTACTGTATTTAAAGACTTATTGTGCTTTAGACTAGTAAAATCAACCAGTTTGGTGCTAGTAAAACTGATTTTGAAAATGGAAAGCCAACATACTCCAGGGAAAACTCCAAATGGAGTATTTCCAAATAGGAAATAACTGAGTTAGGAGACTTTTATGCAGGCCTATTAAAGTTCACCTGCTTATGACTTTTGATCATGCAAAATGCTCATGCAAATTTGCTCCTGACTTCAATGATAAGCAGCTGCAGAGTAAGATTCAAGGCTGCCTCACTGAGCAGTGAGGGCCTAAGGAAGCTCTTAGCTACTGAGAAATAATTAGACTCAGAAAGGTAATTACTGGAGATGGGACAGTGTGTTTTCTTATAGCTAGTGTATTCAAAAATCTTGCCATGATCCAATGTATATGCCTCTGAAATGTCTTAATAAAACCAGATAGGCAAGGAAAGTATTGAAGTAAAATTAGACCCATTCAATTTATTTTAAATTTATAATTGAGTAATATTTGTTAGATGCTATCATTAGTTTGGAAAATTGCATACAGTTTGGAGTAGACCCATGTCACCTGTTTGTCTCAAGTTCAATTGCCAAAAAGTCTGACAGAGGCTCTAGTCAGAGCCTAAACTGTGTAAGTATTTCTTTTGTTATAGCTGAGAACTTTTTGGTAGGCATTTGAGATAGGTAATCTTACAAATTTATAGATTTCAGACTCAAAAGACACCATTATGATCACCTAATCAAACCTCCTGTAGTGTCACAAGCTAAAACCCCATATATAGAATAGATTATTTTTGCCAGGGCCCCGAGGGCACTAATAGGCCTTAATGGCCCTGCCAGCTTTACCTAGGGCCTCCCACCCAGCCCTGTTATGGCCCACGGTCCTATTTAGGCACAGGCTTAGGCCTTCAGCTCTTTCATAGTCACGGCTCTGTCATTTCATAGACCCTCTTGATGTGGGCCTTTGACTGAGTGGACTGAGTTCTGGGCTTCACCTCAGCCCAAGATTCCCATGTCCATTATCTGATGATACGAACTCGTGAGTGAGCATAGGTGCTTCCTCAGCCACCCTTCTTGCTTCACATTGGAACTGTGGGATGGGTCCCTGGTTGGTGAGACCTTTGCTCTGTCAGTTAATATCTCCATGGGCTCCCTGGAAGCCAGGGAGCAGTCAGCCCTTGATGTGCCCTGACAATTCTCACTAGAGAGGTTGTAAATCATAGTATGGATCAAATTTGCCTTGCAGTTATAGCAGCATAAATCAGGAGTAATACCACAGAAGGTTTAATGTGATTGTCACATGTGTAAAATCACAGTGTGCTTCACATGAAGTCCCAGATGTTATTAGCTGTAAAATTTTGTCTAGCTATCATAGGTCAGATTTCTCCTTTGATACATACATCTTCCACAGAGAATATGTACCATCTTTTATTAAGTAATCTTTAAAGACTTTGTTTTTTTTCTGACTTCATGATGCAGAAATAAATAGAAAAGGGGAAAAATGTAATTTTGAATCTTGCCTGCAGGAGGTGTGAACTGATTGTGCAATCAAGAGGCCACAAGAGGTGAGCAGATTGCACAGTGTCAGGGAAGATTGACAGGATTTTCACAGAGATGAGAGCCCAAATTCCCAGCTGCACTATCTGAGAGGCATCCAGAGACTGTGGTTGGCTGTGGGGCAAATGAAGGCTTCTATGACGGGGAAGATTTGAGGCTTGTGACTTCTTGCAACAGAAGGATGGCTTCTGCTGCACCCATAAGTATCCGCCTTAGAAAAAGCCCTAAGAAATTATCAAGTCCTATGGAACATTCTTTAAATGTAATTAAAGCACTGTGTCACATGCAGTTTGTAGTAGCTCACATGTGTAATCCTATGTGAGGAACAGTGCCTTTACCCAAGGAGACAAGACTGTTTCACTCCTATAGTGTTTAATGCTTGGTTGTATGTGCTGTACCCTTGCTTTGATATTAAATGCTTGTAGTTTGCTATATTGAACGAAGGTAAACTGCTCTGTGGACATACAGGCCCTATTATGCCATTTGTGGACTGTTCTTGCCATTAAGGAAGATTATTTATTTATAGCTGGACTATAATATAGGTACTATAGAGCACTATGTCAATGGAGCCACTGTTCAAAAGACACCAGTCTTTTCAAAAGTTCACCATCATATATTATATTTTTATCCTGGTAATTATGTGATATATAAAACCAGGATCAGATGCAGTACTTACATTCTAAATCAACGAAGCTACTTTCTGTATGCAGTTCTTTTTTTGCCATGTTGGAGATTCATTGTCTGGTTATTAATCCTATAACTGTAGGCTACCTATTTTGAAATATGAAAGTATGTAGCTTGTTCCTTCAAATACATGTAGAGCAAATAAGTGCTTTCTAAACCTTAAAATCATCTCTCCAGCTGCTCCCTCCTCCACTCTGCTCTCTGAAATGAATGAGCCATTAAAGTCAATGGACCGTTAGAGCAACCCTACAGTCAGATGAATTGATCTGTTCAAAGTACATCAGTGAGTTTTCTGTTTTTCTTCTGACATGATCTTCATTCTTTCTAAATGGTTTGAAGAGTTTTCTTCACAGTGTGCTTATTTATTGATGAAAACTCTTTATGGGAAGGGCAACCAGGCCATTTGCTCTTTTTCAGTTCTCAGGAGCATTTTTTGTCCTCTGGTCTAGTTCACACTCTCTCTCTGCTGGAGTGTCAAAACCTCAGTAGCAAAGGGGCCCTTCAGCTAAGCCCCACTCTTTGTGTATTTAGCAGTTCTTGGGACTCTTGTCTCTTTTAATATTTCCACTTACATTTTGCTTTTTCCTTTCTATGGGAAGGTTTTTTTCTCTTTCTATGGCTACATAGTGAATTCTCAGTTGGCCTTCAGGAGACTGTGGGATTTTTTTTTTTCCAGATTAGCATATACGAGGTTGATGTTTCCATTACTGCTCCTTCAGACACAAAAGAAACACCATGAGCAGCCTCAAACCACCCATGTCTCATGAGGTAGGAGATGAGGCCCAGAAGATTAATAGATACTGTGAGATATCTCACTGTTGAACTAGGTAGACAAGTCAGTAGAGAAGTCTTCTCTAGTAAGCTAAGGTGATGTAGAAAAGCAGTAGAAGGCTCTCTGTGCTCATTTTCCCCATAATAGATGGCCAGGAAATCATAAAAGCAAGTACTACAATGATCTGATTACCACATTAACATACACTAGTGATGAAATGATCTCTGTTAAAAACAGCAGATTTAGACCAAGGACTAGGTAAGCTGCCTAACAGGTATATTACTGCACTTAGGCTAATGTAGGACTGGTACCAGAGGGCTGCCTTTTTATGGTAAGGTAGTACTGAACATAGCTCGGTTCTTACCCTAACCAAGACCCTAACCACCTCTTTTTTTCCCAGTAATATCTAAGCATGTATTTTAATGAAGGATATAGTATAAATACGTGAAATTACTTAGGAAGAAAGAGATGTTCTACATAACATAAGCATTCCCCTTGAGTTTGAATACAAAATGAAAAATGAAAATAGGGCATAATCTGACATCAGATATTCAATTTTTCAACTTAAAATATGAAATATGACATTTTTCAGGAAAAAAATGGCTTAGTTATTAGTTTACCAATCAAATTACAATAAAAACCAAAAAAATACTATTTAATATTCATTTCTATTCCAATTAGAACTTTAATATGTAAATCACATATCTTCCCATTCTATACAATCTTTTTCCATTTATTCCTTCAGACTTTATCCATGTATCCTACTACCCCGATCCCCTAGTGTTTGCTTCCTTCTCATTTGCTCTTTAGATACTTTTGCTTCTTTCACATTTTTTTTTCCTTTTTATTCCATTATTCCTACAAGCCTGCTCTGAACTTATCTCTTTTGTCTGCAACTTTTAATTTCCTGACATGAATCAGTTTTTGAAAATAGAACATCCATAACTTAGACCAAATGCAGCAGAAATTAGACACTGTCTGCATTTGCTCTTCAACTTCCCAGTATTTCATTTATATATATGTATGCATATTTTATATATATATTCCATACATATGGAAATATATATGTATATATGTGTATAGATATATACACACACATATGTGTATATATATGTTCCTTGAAATCCAACTATTTCTCACAGCAAAATATTACAAATACAATATTTGAGTTTATAATTCTGGTAACAAGGCAACAAATTTCAGTTGCAAATACATATTTTTTTTTCCTATTCAAGAATCACTTGTATTGATACCAAAAGTTGAAAGAAAAGTCAAATTTCTTTTACCACCTACCGTGACAGCTGGCAGTTCATCTGTGAGTTTTTTTGGGCCCAGAGACTCCAGGGATCCTGGACACATATTGTCCTATGCAAGTAGGAGTTAGCTGTCAGCTCCTGGGTAGTTTTAGCATCTAAAATATTTGTAAAACCAGTTTGGGGCATAAGTCCCATACTTTTTCCATTTCTGTTTATCAATAAGAAATCTGCAACTTGTTCAAGCCCTAGTTCTCAGAAGTGTAGCACTTTGCTTTGTCAGGACTTATCTGCAAGACTTGCATCTTGGACTTTTAGGAGCACTATTAATTAAAAAAAATCTGAAAGAAATAGCTTGATTATTTCTAAGTGAGAAATTTGAGGATTTCCTTCTTGTGACGACTGCTTTAACTTTTATTTCTCAATATAAATGAGTGATCATTTTTTGAATTTGGCAGTTAAGTACATTTTTAATTTTGATCATCTCTGATACATTTTCATCTCCAATCAACTTTTCCAATGTTCTAATAGTTTCTTTGCTGTGATTTTAAAAACTGGATTGGTTCATTAATAGCATTTTTTTCCTCTGCATATGTTCTTTAAATACCTTTGATAGATTTTGATGAGCTTACAAAAGAGCAAAGGTAAAACAAAAGATGATACTGAAATGAAAACTGCCATGCAAAAGAAGAAACAAATCTCACAGGCTTAGAAAGTATTCAAACCAGAAGTAAGGATAATCTCCACGTGAGAAATCTAAGAGAAATGGTAGGAAGATGGAACAATTAATTTTAGTATCTCTAACTTCAGTTATGGCAAATGGAGAACTTGGACAATCTGCTCTAGTTGACTCTGCTTGAGCAGGGGGGTTGAACTAGGCGATTTCTAAAGATCCTTCTAACCCTAATCAAGCAGATTAGAGCTGGATACTTCTTAGCTGTTTATAGTATAAGTACTTAGATAGAAATTGGAAAGCCGTGTGAGGAATTACAAAGCTTTTTTTTTTTTCCTGACCTCAGTGATATCTCAAGCTTATTGACAAATGCTGAAGGGAAAGAAAGAAAGAAAGAATGAAGTTATTTTTGCTTTTATGGGTCTTGGGAAATATATCTGAACTCAGTGTGAGTGGGAAGGATGAATTCAGAGTTGTAATAGATTATAGTTACTTCATTACTACACTTAGAAAAAAAATGTAAGCTGACTGTTGTAATTTCTGTCTCACCATACTCCTAAGTCCAAGAGGACAGGATTAATGGAGTGAAAAATATTAAAATAGGTAGCAAGGGGGAAGACAAAAGAGAAAATGAATCACAATTGTTCAAGAGAAATCTGAGGGGCTGTTCTCAAGTTTTAAAAAATGAGCCACATGCTCTAAAGGCAGGACTTGGAAGAACATGGATTCTGTTCTTCCATTTCCTTAGCATACTGTATTCCAACGAGGTGGGGGAAGGGAAGGCTATGAATACAGAAAGAGTTACAGGGAATCTCCTCTTATGAAAGGTGAATAATTGACTTCCCTGCTTAGCTTATGGATTATCATTTTTCTCTCTTGCTTATATTTATTTTTAATCATAATTGCGACTTCTCCTTGCTTACTCCATTCATATCATCTAAATAAAAATGAAGTAAATTCTTTTGGCTAGAAGGCAGCAAATGTGTTTTGTGACCATTAAAGCAATTAAAGGGAAAACTTAATTTTTTTTCTTTGCAGCTCAAAGCTGTAGTAAGCTGGTAGTCTATCTATTCAGACCTTTTTGATCGAAAAGTCCTACTTTCCATTTGGATTTCCCAAAAACTGGATCCAGGCAAGTTAAAGCAGGCAACGGCTAAAGCTTGTAGTTGGTAGAAGCTCCAAAATGGCCTTAGCCCTTTTGCCCGTTTCATTGAACACAACCTTACAAGCCAGATTTGTTTCTGAAATAGTTGTTGGTAAAGTCAGAGTAAGCACTGGGTGATTCTGGGGAAGGAGCCAGTAACACTGTCTGTCATCTTAGACAGCAGAAGCAATAGCAGTACTCAAACTCCCTATCTCCTGTTCATCCCTGGAGCAACACATTTAAACCATGTCATTGCTGCAAAGAAGTTTATCCTAGCTCTGATTTTTAGTTCTATGATAGCAGAATCTACTAAGGGACTCAGAAATGTCTTCCCTAAAAAAAGTACAATTAAATTTGTATAAAATACTCTGGTTCATTTAAACTGTTCTTTTTTGATGGGGAGAAAGGTTGCCAAACACCTCCAACCAACCAGAGAAGAAAATCTGCCCTCATGTAGCAATGCCATAGGAGATAACAAGATAAGTGAATACCTCCTAAATTAAATGTGTGTATTTCAAAGCAAGTAACTTCAGTATTCATTTAGTATCTATGTGTAATGCATGGAGTCTTTGCTACTTACAAGCGCTGCACTCATAGAATGGACTGATCCACCAGGGTTAGTGGGAGAACAGTTTACAGATTAACTGCAGCCATTTTCTCATTACCTTGGACTGAGTGCATTCCCTTTGAGGAATAACTATGTCACTAATATAAAATAAGTTATTATAGTCAATAATCATTTCAAAGACCGAGCCTTAATCTACGGCGTATTGCAGAGCTGTTTATTAATATGTTAGTTCAGCAGCAAGATGGATAATTTCAATTTGGTATTTTATGTATTGTATTTTAACTGTTAATATATTATTATTAATATATATTATGATTTTATGCTAGATATAATATAAATTATGGTTACATTAATAATATTAAACAGTTTAATTTATTCATATAATTTCTAATATGCTACATTTAATTTATATTTAATTATAATGATTAAATATATTAATAACATAATTAATATAATAATATAAAATATATTATAAATATATTATTATGTATTGCATTTTAATTTGCTAGTTTATGTTTTATTTAAATCATAGTTTAATTGCATTGATTTTTCATTATTTATAAATCAGAAGGTTAAGACCTTTATCTTTGAGAGATCTAGATAAGCAGAATCTGCATCCTGGATTCACAGGGCTCAAAATGGCTCAAAGGGGTCAAAATGGAATCAGGCACAGTGAGTCTTATGAGTCATATATGACATGTCTTATATATGAGGAATATGTATCTTGTGTAGATATTGTGTTCCCCATTTACATGGTCCAGAAACTTGGACCAGATCTGGACCTTGTTCATATGAGGCTGCCAGCTCATGAATAACTTCTGAACATCTTTGGCAAATGCCAAATTTCTCTTTCCACCCCACAAAGAAAATTTTCAAGCAGGAAAAGGGACAAATGCAAAGAAAATAGATGTCTGACAATCTGATCAAACATTCTATATGGAGCTTTTTAAGTGTACTAATCGAAGGGAAAAATCTCTTCCTATAATTTCCATATTTTATTTTGGATCTGTTTAGACTCTTCCATTTTGATATTCTTAGACTGGGGTTTTCTTTTTGTCCACACATTTCCTCTTAAGAAAAAAAGATACATTTTAAATGTAATTTGGAAAGAACTGAAGTCACTGAGAGCTAAGGAGCTTTGACAACTTTCAGATTCAGTTTATATTCAGGTGAAAGATAAAGCTGCTTTTCACATCCCTATGCTTAACATAGCTTGCTTCAAAATGCACTGCCACTAACCATTGTGGCAAGGGGCCTTTTTTTTTTTTTTCTGCTAAAGCTTAACATCAGAAAGTTCAGATATAAAGGCTATTCATCTTGCCTGGAATATTCAGCTGTTTGAACTGAGATTGTATCTCTATCAGCTCCACAGCGCTCTCAAAGCCCTTTCTCAATCATTGATAGTGGCTTTCTGGAGAAGGAGCTACTGGCCTATATATTTTGTTTATATTTATTTATATTTATATTTTACATAGGTTTAATTGCATATTTTCAGTATGCATTGTTTGAAATAATTTTGATAATGAACTTATATATGTCTGAAGCAATATTAGCAGATGGAGTAAACTTAGCTGGTTGAAGAGGTTTTGTGCTACTTTGTTTAAAGCAAGCATGCCTTAAGAGTGCAAAAATT
Source organism: Nothoprocta perdicaria (assembly GCF_003342845.1). NCBI lineage: Eukaryota > Metazoa > Chordata > Aves > Tinamiformes > Tinamidae > Nothoprocta > Nothoprocta perdicaria. The sequence goes on from NW_020454439.1 coordinate 1,058,721, forward strand.
GTTATGCCTGTAATGAAATATTTTTAATACAAAGAATTTTTCTCTGTGAGCTCAAAGCCAGTTAGCTGCATTTCTTTTCTTGGTATATCACTGCCTTGATATAAGTCATTAGTTCTGGGTAGCACAGATACAACTCGAATGAGATCTGGTAATTTGAGCCACATCAAAATTCCATTGCCTTCAGTAATATGGGATAGAAGCTAAATAGCTCACAGGATGCTGCATATGCATCAGTCAAGAGGCAGAATCCTACTTGATTATGGAAAGTCAGTAAATGTGTATTTGATACTTTTTATTACTATAAATTTAATTCTATTTCTGTAAACACTCATGTTTTCATTGTCAATACACCTATTTTTCAATGTGTGTTTAGTGATAGATATTGACTGAAATGTAGTACTGCCAACTTCTGTGACTCTATCATGAGTTTTGCAGCATTTGCTGTTTTTCTTCAAGCCTCAGCTCATGAAGATATGAGATTGCCTAGCAATCCTAGCTTTCATTATAAAAAAATGTGAACACTTTAGAGAGAAAAAAAGCAGAGAAAAAGTCTGAAAATGAGAAACCCAAGGTTTACAAACGATTTGGCAAAGCTGAAAAAAAACCTCTATCTCTCTATCTAATTTTAAAATCCCATAATTTCTAAATTTGTCTTATTATTTCAGGTAGGTGTGGAGTGGGAGGAATAAGGAAATATGACTTGCGGTTTTTGATGCAAGGGTTTTATAATGCTGATAATATAAGCGCAATTGCAAAATACGGTTTTATGCTCAACTTTTTAAATTTAATGTTCCTGATATATTACTCATATACTCATCATTGTTGAACACAGCTTCAACAGTGAAATGATATAAGTAAACATATGATGGTAAAGCCGCTGAAAGTGCACAAGGCCTTGAACTGCTTAAGAATCTATTTCTATAAGATTTCTCACATATTAAACACAAATGACTTGCTGCATAAGTTGCATTCCCTGGAAGGTCAGATAAAACTCTCTATGATCTGGCTACAAAATTTATTAACTGGAAATGCAACTAGAGATCTGTATTTGTTGGTTTTAGAAGCAATCATAAAAAGGCAGCAGCCATTTCCAATAATACTTTTAGGAGAATTCTGCCTGCATATATACAGTGTTGAAATAAACATTAGGAAATGCAAATTGTTTATATTACAATTATAGCATATTATTTTGCAATATGGACAAATTTTAATTCATTCTGATTAAATTCATGTCTTGATGTTGTATGCGCATTCACGAGTGATGTGAGTGAGATGAGTGATGTTGCCATTAGGTAGGACGTGATGCACCTTTTTATGTGTTGTCAAGTAGAAGCGTCAGAGTCTGTGGATGAATATCATTTACATCTCCTTTAGCCTTATGCATGATGTTTTCAAAAGACACAACACAGTTTCCAGTTACAGATCCAAAGGCTGGTGAAAGCTATTAAGTGAGGACCTGATCCAGATTTGATATAGACTTCAAAGAGAGCTCACTGGGAGATCAGTCTTGCAGTGTGGCAGTGGTTTAGAAATCCTGCAACCCTGCTGTATAATATTTGCTTAGGCTGGTGAGCTTATTATGTGAAAAGTCCATTGGTTTTCAAGAGATTATAGACATTCTCCTGCTTTTGCTGTGCTGATGAGCATTAGACATCAGGCTGGTTTATATTTTGTCATGAAAATCTAAATAGACAGCTTTTCAGTTCTTCAACCACAGACTATATCTTAGAAGCTTTCTAATTTCAAAGCCAAGGTAACTATGAAAAGTTGTTCCAGGTCACGCAGTAAAGAAAAAGCTTCAGAGCTTGAGATCTAATACAGTAAGGCATTGTTCCTTTTTCTTATTCTCATTGTGAAATCGAAGTCTAGGTTTGAATGCAGAACAGTTAGAGTACTTTAAATGACAGAGATTAAAGGGATAGCATTCTCTTTTCCTTACCTAGCTGGTTATTTACACTCAATGTGATGGTCATGAAAGTGCCAGATTGACACATTACAAAGTTCACACGTTGCTACTTATTGTGCAGTGCAGAGGAGTCGTACCTGAAGCTGGTCTCTAGACATTGCTTAGTGTTTTGCAGATTTAAGCAGTAAGAGAATCAGCAAGGGACTTTATTTTTATTTTTATTTTTTAGCTATTAGTCTTCTTTTCTTAACACTGCAACCTTCAACTCTTGCTAGGCAAGGCCTTTTTGGAATAATTGTACATGCACTATTTTCTTTCCTCCCTTGTTTTCTCCTCTGGGATTGCCAGCAGGAGTTCAGTGACAATCTAGTCTTGACTATTGAAGATGAACTGTATTTGTGTTAGCAATGAAGCCAAGTGTCACATCACATTCATATACTGACTGCTAATGAAATCATGGAAACAGAGAATTCATTATATAAAGCAGGAGATATTTTAAAATATCTTAAAAGATTCTTCCAAATAAAAACTTCTCCATTGCATTCATTTCCAGTGGATAAAACTATAATATTACTCTAAAGGAACAATACTCTGTCAAAGATACGGCCTGCTGTACCACATCTGTGGGTTGCTCTTTTTTTTGTTAAGAGCATTTTCTACTCCTTTTTATTAGCAATCCCATCTGCAACATGATGGACATTGACTAGTATTCTAAAAAGGACGATACCACACTTTAAAAATACTTTTCATCAAAGATATTAACTTTACTTAATTTATTCGACTTCAGAATACTACAGCGAAACTAACAACTGCCTCTTAATAGCTGTCATAAAATCCAGGATGACTTTTCACTATATATTTGCTAGCACACATTCTTCCTTTTAAACAGAGAGATCAATGATGTTTTATAATCAAATGTTTATAAGAGCAGAAGCCAAGAGATTCTTCTTTCCTCAGGGCCTACTGAAACTGGGAGACATGAGTAAATTGTAGGCTAGTCTACCTACACTAGCTAAATAACAGAAAAGGCTAGTCTTCTTAGTTGTTATTTAATTCTTAGTTGTTTATAACATTCTATAATGTATAAAATAAAATAAGAACCAATATTTCCAGGGTGTATATTAGGATTTCATAGTTCAAATACTGTAAGGGTGTAACTCAGACGAATATTTCAGAAATATAGTAAAGAATGGATGTTTGACATTTTGCCTCCCTGTGTAACAGTTTAGTTGCATTTAGTTCCTATCTGTATCCCACACAAATGAAATCAAGAGTATTCATTTGGGCTAGTGCTAGTGAATTGATTAGTCAGTCTAACTACAGAGAAACATTTTGAAAAATTTTGGTAAATCCATGACAAAAAGAAAGTTACTGAACCTAAAAATATTTAAGCAATGATCTGCTGGACTGGAGGATTTCATTTTGCTTTGGGGCTGGAAGGGAAGAACTTTATCTTCTGAAAGATTATGTCACAATTTTTGTGGTTAAAGCAAAAAATGAGTTCACCTGTAACGGGTACATTATTTCAGTCACTGTAAAAAATGGATATTTTCAATCAGTGGGGAAAGAAATCTGCCTGAAAAAATTTGCCATGCTCTGAAAAGCATCCTATAAGCGAAAAAAAGAAGTGTCTAGATCAGTCTAGTCTCACACTGGTTTAGCAGAGTGCAGCTCTGCTAACTGCTAACTGCAATATGATTCCACATGGCTTGCTCACACTGCTGTGAGATAAGAAAGATTTTAAGTTTAGAATTTGTGTAATTCTTTTAGCACATTATTATCCTTTTTTTTCCCCCCTAAATGAAGAATATGCCCCTAATATCATTCATATGCATTGTCAGAGCAATGTAGAGGGCCATTGGTGAAAATGGAAATCTCTGTAACTTTCATCCAACAATATCTGTCTATGATTAAGATAATAACTTGTATATGCCCAAATTATGACAGAATGTACAGAGCAAAGAGCACAGCAGAGGCAGGAAGAGGGACATATATTAATAACTTTACAGGTTAATTAGATACGTTTTGTACAGAAATACTCCGCTTCCAGCAGGAAAACAAGGCTTTTCCTTGTTGACGAACCACTAAGACTGGTTGTTAGAAGTTTTTTTTTTTTTTTTTTTTTTTACTTTGCTATTTGTTTGCAGTAGTTTACCTGACTGTTAGTGATAATTCTCTCCTTTATTTCGAAAAGTGTTTTTAAGGTAATAATCTTTTTTCTTCTTCAGCTCTGCTCATATGTCCTGAAATGGTTAGAACAATCAGAATCTTGAAGTATCAGATCTCTTTAACTTCTTCCCCTGACTGGAATCATCTTGTGTATTTTTTTTAACTGCCTAATGGATTGAGGCATGCACTTCACAGAGGTATTAAAGTTAGATACTGTATTTCTTCAGGTTCCTCCAGAAATTTTCAGCACTTTAGGCCTTGCTATTCCAATAAGTCTTCTTTAAAATAGAGGTTTTAAAGACCCCAAATTATTCTGCAATATTGCCTCACACTTAATTGCATTGCATGCAGAGTTGTGCTGATCCTAATTACTCTTAGGCCCTTGATTCATTTTCCACATATGAATAGCTAAGAGGTTAGGATATACCTTCATAAAAACAGATTTAGGGTGAGAGAGTATGAGGTGAAATGTTGTATGTGCTTCCTTGGTTTCAGTTATGTTGCTTTTGGCTGCTCCCAGAAGCTTTGGAGGACCTTTGGTTTGACCAAGAGCAGATATTTTTATATCCCAGGAATATTAATTTCATTGTTCATTTGCTTAAAATTTAGCATGCATAAGCATTTGCATGACTGGACTTCTATGTGATTTTTCTTTGGGAAAGACAACTTCATTTTATGTGCTGCAGTTTACTGAATTTATTGCTATATGTACTGATGGATAAATATAGCTAAACTAGAACAATAGAGCCAAGGGATGCATTGCTTATTTATGTAAATGAAAATCAAATTCACATTGAAAATATTCCTGCTTGTTTATTCCTGAGAAATCTTAGGATTTATTCCCTAAGGATGGACAGTTGTGGGAAAAAGAGGATCACGCAATATCTGACTAGCCTCCTCATTAAAATCTGTTATATCATAATCTGGGCCTGAGATGCATTTTCTGATATTTTCACAGCTAAGCCCAGTATGTCTTGGTTCTACATGCTGAAGCTATTTTAAAATAAATTAAATTATAAGCGTGTGTGTGTATGTGTGTATGTGTGTGTGTGTGTGTGTGTGTGGAGAGAGCACAAAACTAAATGGTGAATACTGTCAGGGTAGAAGAAAAATTCTGTTCTTGAACTGGGAAGGGGCTATTTGCCAGCTCAGATTGGGATGTTAGTCTATGGTTTCCCTCTGATGCCTGAAAGAAGTCTCAGTTCCAGACAGATGCTAGTTAAGACTTTATCAATCCAACAAAATATCGGTATTTTCTGATTTTTTTTAAATTCAATTTTTTAAAAATATCGTTAGCATGTTCTGCCACTATGCACCAGCACTACAGTTGGATCTTAACTGTGTCCAAGAAATCTAGGAAATGGAGAACTGTCAAACTAATAGTAATAATTCCGTGTAAAAAAATGGAAAGTTCTCTGTATAAATATAGTTGTGCTCTTCTGAAGAGTTTAAATGATTTATTGAAGGAGTGATGGAACTGCAACTAAAATGTTTTTAACTCTGCTATTCATTAATTGTAATATCACAGCGCATAAAGGGCAAAGAGACCATTTTAATACATTCTTCATGTGCTGTGGTAGTGCTGTTTCATTCTTCAAGTGCTGTGGTAGTGCCTCATAGCACTTGCCAGAGACCAAGATGCTAGGAGGCATTTTCCAACAGAAATAAAAAGGTGACTGCGGTTCCAAGAGAATACAAGGAACATAACTGAGTTTGGGGGGGATCCATTCTTCTTGAAGCTGCATGTTTCACACAGAAAGCATTTGCTGTTTCAGTAGAAGGGAGGCAGTGAAATTACAGATGGAGGAACTAAGGCACATAATATTTCACTGATTTAGCTAACAACTTATGCGAAGTCACTGCCAGAAACTAACCTACTAGTCTCTTGAAACTAATCTACTATTACAGCCTTGGGACCCAGGGAAATCTTCAAGAAGCTTCCTCTCTACAGCAGGAAAGTCATTAGATTTCATGCCATGGAAAACATCAGATCAGTAGAAAAGAGCAATGATCTGAAATTTATCAAAAGTAATTTCCGTGTTGGAATGTTCAAAATATAGGTGGCATGAACGTGACATATGAACATGACACTCACCACTTTTTTCTTCAGGAAATTTGTTTTAAATATTACCACCAAATGATTTGCACTTTTCAAGGTGATGAATAGGCTAAGTCTGAAATAAATCTTAAAGGAATGTAGTGGAACAAAAGAAATGCTTTCATTTACATTTTGACTATACAAAGACAGATATGTTGTTCCACCAAATTCTTTTGTGAGAACATTTCTATTAATTTTTCATTGCTGAGTTTGTTGAGAAAAAGACTGTTTTGAAAATCAACTGACCTTTATTCAGGCACTTCAACTTACTTTTGATGTAATTAAACCTAAAACAAATAGTTATGCTTGAATTACATTACTATTTAAATATATCTTTTTATTCATAGACTTGCAGTCCATTTTCAGGAAATTAGCATAACAAAGATAGGAACTATATCAATATACAAATATTTAATATGGCAGCAATAAAAATAATTTCTTTCCAGGATATGGTGGATAAGAAGAAATGTTGCATTTCTCCACGCCAGGCCTCATTTTCATATTGAAAATAGATAGGCTGAAAATAAATTGGAAAGGTAATGCTCTGAAGTAGCTGAAATGTCTGCAAAAAGTGATAAAGGAATTGAAATATCAAGAATATTTTGTTCTTGTTCACGACAGAAAATATTAACCTCCTGTGGAATAATGCAGTATGATTTCAGTTGAAACATTATATGTGTAAAGAATAAAGCAAAACTTATCACAAATAATTCTTTGAAATGCCTCCTCTAATACTAGCCTAATACTAAGAACACAGAATTACTCTTGTGGAACACTGGGAAAATTGTATGACTGTTATGCATGAAATGAAAATTCAGAAAATACTGAGGATTTATGATAATGAATATGAAATTTATATTATACATATACAGTGTGTATATATATATATAGAGAGAGAGAGCAATAAAAAATCTATATGTAGACAGACATAAAAAGCAGGATTTTGCCTAGTTTTATTCAGTTTCATCTAATTGGCAGTATTTTGGAGGGATAGAGGAAGGGCAAACCCTTAGTTTGTCCTCCCTTGACAGCAGATGACTGGTGCCAGAAATACATGAGAACCAGCTGTCTCATTATTAATGCTCCCTTAGGGAATGTAGTCCTAATGTGAAGGCATCATTCTGTGAATTCCTTGCTACTGATGATCCATCCTCGCTGTTACAGATGCTTTGAAGGAAAATGGGTAACAACTAATTACAAAACTGGCTTTTGGCACCTGACTTAGCTCTCAGTACCAGCATGTCCTTGGTCTGCAAGCAATGTGATTGCTTGTGTTAGAAAACACTTCCAAACGCAGGCACATTGGTCCTTTTCTGTCACAATGAGGACCAGATGTCAAAATGGGTATTGACCTGTAGCAGCAGATATCTCCCAGCAAAAAGTATTGCCACTGGAGATCTGAGGGCTAGAGCAAGAGCACTGACTGAAATGAGAACATTTTATTACTTTTCATGTTCATCATGAGACAATGAGAAATTAATTACCTAAGGCCTCAGGACAGACCATGCAGACTTATGATGATGAGCCCCAAACCAGGTCCTATATTGATCTTACTGATTTCCAAGTTACTTGCTATGATTTCTTGAGCAGTGGCCCAGCCTGTTGCCTACTGACAAGATTATCTCAGGCTTCTTGCCAGGAAGTTGATGTAGTAGCAAGCTGTGTTTATGGCCAAGTTAGAGGAGCCAACTGAGGATGTCTAGATACCATGGGAGAGAATGATTCTGGAAGCCTCTGAGGATGGAAATTAGAAAATCTGAAAGATACAGTATCTAAACAGGAATCCTGACTGTATCCTATGTCAAAGTCTGGCTTGGAGAACCACACTATGCCTGGCCCGGAAGGAGAGGAATGCTGAAGGAAAGCTCTGACAGCAAATTGAGGATGGGGACCCTCTTTTCCATGTGCAGGTAGGCAATTTTTTTCTGTAGGCAGTCCAGACTTCCATTCCTATAAGCAGCCTATAAGAAGGGTGGGCACAGAGCAGAGTACAGAGCTGCACCTTGCTGAACTGATGGTTCCTTTGCATACAACTGAAAGAGATGACTTCATTAACTTACAGTAAGACAAAATGAAAATTTACATGGCTGAAAGCTATTACTCAAGGAGATGCTTTTAGCTTGTATCTGAGAAGGAAGAATCACTTCCAACATACAGTGTGAACAGGCTTTGCTATATAGTGCAAATAAACTTTGCATTTATGTCCTCTGGATTTTATCATCCAGAGCCAGGATCCACTGGCAAAAGTACCACAACCACTGCAGAAGTAAAACACCATGAAAGATACAGCCCTCTGTATAACATGGTTATACCAATGAGAATATGACAGACAAGTGAGAAGATGCATCAGATCATCAACTGTTGGTAGTAAGGGTGGGTACACTACTGACAGTTTGCTTAAAAAAAAAAAAAGGTTTAGGATGGTAGACAAAGCTCAAATTGACTACATTCTGCTCTACTTTAATGAGCTCTAGTAAGCTTAGCCAGACCAGCTGCATGACAGTATGTATCAGACTGCAACTGGATTAGGTGCTTAAAATTGAGAAGCTCATAGCAGCTATGATCGGTAGGATGCAGGTCTTTAAAACTTAGTTGGAGGGAGGCGTAACTACAGAGTTTCCTTTTTAGATCTATTTTAAAGGAAGGGAAGTAGGACAGTTGCTTTTTACTTGCTACAAGATGATTTCTTGCTATTAGATCAGATGAGTTACTTGAAAGATGGTTGTTTGAAATATATACATCATATTATATATAATGTATACACTTCATATATATATGTTTTGTTTGTTTGCTTGTCCCTTTTTGTCAATTTTACCATGTTTTTTTGTAAGCCAAAGAATAAATTATTATGGTAAAATAGGAATGTGGTAGTGTACTTGTGTAAATTTAAATGAAGATATTTTAAGAGGAAGAGAATGAGTGAGAGACACAAAGTAGAGCCAGTGTTGGGAACTACGTTTGTGCTTTCTATTTATGCATATATCAGTTCTTGACTTTTTGGTACACCCAAAAATACTATCTTAATGTGAATTTGAAGTTTCAATTTCTTTGTCTGTCTCAGGTTTCCTACATTAATTAAAGGACTGTTTAGATCTTTCACTAGTGCACAATAAGCCATATAGTAATAGCTTAAAGAAAAGTATAGGGGAAGTTCTGTGCTAGTAGTTTTCATAAGCTTTTCTATGGTAGATTTAAATCTCTTTTCAATTTATAAATTTATGTTATGTCTAGTAATACAATTTGGATGAAATAGAACTCTTTATCCACTGCTATTATTATGCTAAGAAAATGCACTTGTTCAGATTTGTCTGAAATTCTAGTGGGAGTTTGTTTTTCTCTGCAACTTTCTCATCCCAGACTATGGGAGACCTTCTCTAAGGCCTCTAACATCTGTGCAGCCTTCAGAAAATTCAGCAGTTAAAAATCTCAAGACATTTCTTGAAATATCTTTTCTTCTTGAAATATCTTTTCTCTGAAGCAAACATAACCTTAGGGCCACAGATAGAATAAAAATGAACAAGTCTTATTTTCTATATCCTGTTGCAAGTATTCATTAACAAATGTACCTTTCTATGCAGGGTTTCATTGACTTCATTTTCCTTATATGAGGAAAAAAAAAAGTACTGTTTAATTACACAGTCACTTCTGAAAGTTAATGTCACTTTGTACATGAAAATTTACCTATAGAGGGAAAGCGATGGTCAGCAGTAGTCTGTTCATTGAGAGTTACCCTCATTTGAAGGCTGACAATAAATGTATTTTTTAATGTAGATTCAAAATCTACATTTTTAATGTAGATTTATAGAAGATAACTGTGACTGAAATAGTATTTTATTTTCTGCAGCAGCATTCTGCTAATATTTTCACAGATGGCCCCGGACTGTCTCCTGTTTTAAGAAATACTGATTACAGAAAATAGATGTGAGCTGTTTCTACAAGTTTCTCAATCCCTTCCTGTCTTACAGGTTTCCCACTGTCTGCTTGTAGGCTCATATTTGTCAGAAATACATTCTGCTTTTCTAATAATACAATCCACCCAGAGAGTCCCCATCTGCAGTCCTGTGCAACCATCAGCCAGCTTTGATGTCTGAGGAGCTGCAAGCTTCAACTGCATTTAGGAAGCACTTGCTTCCTCAAAGTCTGGCATTTAAAGCTAAATATCCTATACACAAATAATTGAGCTTACAAGGCAAGCATGGCACAAACTTACAAACTTTCTTCCTTAAAAAATAACTTTGAAGACTTTTTCTTTGACCACTTAGGAACTCTCCACACTTTTCCTAATAAGAAAATCATCATTTCTCATCATTTCACAGCAAATTGTTATCTCAGTAAAATTCTTCTGAGAGTAAAATCAGTTTCTTACTTCAATTAGCCTTTCTTCCTCATAATTTGCCTTTTTTTTTCTCAATAGAATGCAAATGAGTAATATATTTCAAGTAAAATGAGTTACACTGTTGCAAAAGCAATGTGAGTTGAGAATTGGACTTATTACCTTTATAGTGTTGAAACATTCTTAAGCTGTCATTCATCTGAATTATTAATGAGGAATTTATGGCAAGTATGAATTGTTAAAAGACAAAAGGCTGCAATTTCTTTGCTGATGTGGAAGTGGAAAACGTTCTCCTGCTGGAAGAACAAAGTATCAAAAAAAAAAAAATCACTCACATCTATATGTGATGAAGTATTAAGAGACCTCTCTGCCATATCCAGAATTGAGAACAAATAAAGCCCTACTTATTCTTAAAACCATGGAGCTGTCCAAATGTCATTATTGAGAAGTCTTTTTGGAGAAGCAAATGAAAATCTGCATGGACTTATAAAACAGTCTACCCTGAAGGCCTTATTCAAAAGCTGTGAGCTTTACCGGAGTTTCTTTTAGCTTCAGTTTTTATTAATGACTGTATTAATGACTCAGGATTTTTTTTTAACACCCTTATTTCTAAGATATGAGATCTTGGATGCAGAATTAGATCTTTCAAGTACTCATGTACCTGCCTAACTAGGGATGTTAGAATTGCAGTTTTAACTATTTTTCATCTGCAAGGAGAGTCTGTTTCCATATACATCTCCTGAGCTGGTCAAAGGTTTCTTTTTTGGTGACTATCCTGAATCCTTTCAAACACTGATGAAGTGAGGAAGAACTTCAATATCAAGTGAGGAAATACAATATTTTGGATACTATATATGAAGAATGGCTTTAAGGTTTGAATCCTTTTGCAGATGAGAGCACTAAGCCTATCTTCTATCTTCACAGAAGACAGTCTTTGGGATGATTGAGTGTTTTTAGCTGTATGTCTACTGGATCAGAGCAGAATATTTGTGCCATGAGTGTGCTCAGCAGAGGCTAGATGGATGTGATGTCTACCTCTCTCCAGTCACAGGAACATCTTTGGACTGCCACCACCTTTCAAAGAGCACCAACAGTGACCTTGCAGTGGCATTGTCCAGCTCACATCCTTGGACAGGACCCTTCTGGTTTTATGGACTTGTGTATGTCTCAGGGGTTAGGTGTCTGATTTTATAGACTTGTGCACATCTCAGGGGTTAGGTGGTTCCAACTCCTTCTTCCTCTCCGGAGGTTGCTGCTTCACTCACAGACTCTGCTGGGACATCCAGGGCTTAAGCCTCACCATAGGAAACCGAGGCAAAGAGGCCACTAAGTACCTCATTCTCTTCCCTATTTTTTGCCACATGGTCCCCTGCCCCACTAAGCACTGGCTCAAGCACTCCTGTTCACCCTTTCCTGTACTCTGAATGTTCTGGACGGGGAAGGATGTTCTGTCCAGTCCAGTGTTCAAGCTCCTGCCTACTTGACTCCACAGGACAGCATGGATGCCGTTGCAGAGCCCGCCCCTGGCTGGCCAGCCTGGTCAACCAGGAGGGACCCTCTGCCCTCCTGGTCGGGCTTCTGCCAAGCAGATCCCTACAGAAACCCCTTGAACCACCCGTGCCAACCGCCGATCCCAGCTCCCCCGCTGCCCTTCGGGGTGTCGTTCCCTGCGCACACTGCTCCCTGTACACGTTGCTGCCTGGCGGGCAACAGGGAGGCAGAAATGGAGCCTCAAAGTAAACTTTATAAGTTCACCAGTGAGTAACCCTTTAGTATAATTTCCACCCAGGCTTCTGGCATCTGTGTTTCTCTCTTTTGTATCATCCTCAGTGTTTCTTGTGGGAATTGTTCATCTTAATGTCCCAGCTGGAGATGTACAAGTTGGCAAGGAAGTCGTTGATTCTTCTTGGGTATATTCTGTTAGTATGTTTGCTGCTAGGGGGATAACAGACGAAGCGAGCTTGCATCCAAAATGAGCATTTACTAGGATTATGAAGCAAGAAATGATTGCCACTTCTCCTCATCTCCCTTTTACTTAGATTATAAAGACCATTCCCTAAAGCTGTCATCTTGCTGCTTCAGAAGTTTCCCCTTTCTCCCGTCTCGAAGCCCCATGGGGTCTAAACTAGATTTCGGGTTTATTATGTAAATTATTTCTGTCCCTGTAATTAAAGGGAAGTCTATATAAACATCTAGGACAGCAAAATACTTATCTGAAAATGCTGTGTAATTAAATGGAAAAAAAAAACCCTGCTGTGTTCCCAATGCAGGAATATGGTCCAAGTATGGATGTGGGTAGAATTTCTACAAGTTTAGGCATAAATAATTAATCTGAGTTGTTTAACTACCTCAGCTACATGTAGGCAAATACATCTTCAGGGTCCTACAGCTTAAATATATTGTCCTGGGTTGCTAATAAATAATAAATGTGTTAGTCTTTTCCCTTCTGTTTTATAAATGAGCAGTTTAATTTCTGCTTCCAGTTAAATGAGTAATTTTAATTACAAAGTAATTAATTGAACAGTGCAAGTACACTTCAGTTGTAATTAATACGGGTGTATTATGTGGTGCACTGTACATCTTTTGTTAATGTTTCTGTAGGTTGAGCCTCCCTTCACTAAAATGAGTGGGAATTTCTGGAAGCTTTTGTTGCTCAAACAAAACCCCAAAATGGATTCTTTCTGGTCTTACTTACCTTTGATTTCATCTTCCTTTGTCTAGTATGGACTAAAACTGGTTTCCAGATACTCATATAAAAGCAAAGGGAGGGTACCATTAATAGAAACATGTACAAAAATATACAAAATATACATATACAAACATACACAAAATATACAAACAGAAAATATACAAAGCCAAAACCATATTTTTTGGCTATTCACATAACACTTTCATTATACCTAGGATAAGCTGGCCTGCCTTTTTGTTTTTGTCATCATATACTGAAGTAGTTCTGTGTCACAAAACTAATTTGCAAGCTCAGCTTTTGAGGAAGAATCTGCTTGTGTCTTCATATGGTGCCTGCTGTGAAGAATGCTTTGGCACTGACTGTGCCTTTTGGATAGTACAGTTGTACAGATAACTAAGCAATACCACATTACCTAGTATTTGTGTGAGTTCTCTGTTAGGGACACATTCCTGAGATAACAGTTAACCAAGTAATCCTGGATACGTATGTACAGGTGTCTTAAAGAGGCTGTGATCATTTTGCTCCATAAGCAAGGAGAAATACAGGTAAATAAATTTGACCGAGTGGCAAATACCCCGTCCATAAATTTTATTTTTAAATAACTTATATGAGGTAAACAGCTGTTTGGACTATACTTATTAGTGATGTTAAAGTTCTTAGTTCAAAATAGTTTCTTATAATATGCAGAAAACTGAAGACATTTTTTTTTCTGCTGTGATTCTGAAAACTTCTTTTTCCCTGTTGAATACAGAACAGTGCCAGGCTTTGAAATCTTGGGTAGTGAAGCCCTATACAAACCCATATGTACACCTGTCGTTAATTTGCAGGAATAAAACCCCACAATAAGAACTGTGGGTTTTCTTGAATATCATAAAATTAAAGATTAACTATTTTTCCATTTTCCTCACTCTGTATGTAAAAGTGTTAATCTGTTTTCTTCTACTGATGGTGTAGTAAATTGCAAATGTTGCAGATAAGCATCTGTTGAGCAAGTGTCATATTTTTATTTCGCTGAATGTTTTGTGCAGAATTATCTTGGCACCTGTGCAGCATGATTTTGGCACCCCTCTAGAAAGTTCACTGCAGAGCAGCCTAAGCAAAGTCACTGCCCCCTGAATAGATGTCAAGTGCTATGACTGAAAGGATAACTGGAAATGATCTGCTGGTGACATCTATTCTCTCCTTCTGATAACCTAATACTACTGTTAAACAGCAGTCTGGAGTGCAGCTTAAATGTATGCAAGATCACATCCAAAGGTCAGAGGAGGCTCCTGGGTGAAGGCGACACTGCCAGGAAATCCTGTTGTTTTCAAACAGACAAGCTAAAGAAATTGATTTCCCTTTCTTTGTCTCCCACCCTCCATTCTAAACTTAAATAGATACTTTTCGCCCTTCTATTGGTTTATGTGCTGGGGATATGTTTTTCCAGTAAGGAACCGTATGCCTGCTTTATGTAGGTGGCAGAAACTGCCTCCACGATTATATAATGTGACAATGACAGTGAATTGGAAATGAGGATATTAATATTCATGGAGCTAAAAACTGCTGCCATCGTATTTCCTTAAACTGCTGTCACTCCTTGGTACAATACAGATCCTCACATTAATATTCAAGGAAATCATCACTTTGCAATGTTTCTCAAGACCTCCCCAAAAGCTACCTTCTCTTCCCCAAAAGCAGCCAAAATTAAGGCTCTTATGCAATTCTTTTTAGCACCCAGAGTGAGACTGATGTTATATAACCACATCTCACTTAACAGTATAATTAAATTCTGTATTTAGCCTAACTTGCATATAATGGAAAGTCGGGCTTCTAAAAAATCTCAGAAGTATCACTCAGCAGATTGACTGAATGTACTCTGTAAATGGTCTTGATTTTCCTTGTTAACTGGGTTTTTTTTTCTGAGCGACAATCCATTTTCTGTCTCTAAGAATAAGAAGTAAACTTCCTCATTATTGCAGTGCATGTAAACAAATGCTTTATATCATTGTAAGGCAAAGCATTTGGAATGACTTCCTCTGCTGCATCTCTAACGATTTAAAAACAATGACAGCAGTGAAGGGAATCAGAGTGTGTCCTTTCATTCAGCTAGCTATTGAGATAATCTCTGAAATGAAATGACAATATAACAACAAATATCTTCACATAGAACATACTAGCACAGCTCTTTACCTTGGCAGTGGTGTATTAGTGTTATTTTACTAAATACCGTATGTGGTTTACTCTTGATATATTTAGAAAAAAAAAGATTAGTTTTTAATGAAAAGGAGAATGAAAGAGAAGAAAATAAGGAGGAACAGACGATTAAAGATCTGTAAAGAGAAATACAGGTATTGCAGGAAAGGCAGGTAGAATACCATGAGGCTCTATGTACAGATGAAAACTACAAGTAAGGAATATAAAAATAAATGTACTGCATTTCTTTCTGATACTAGTAGTAATTTTACTATATGCCCAATTTGTGAGGTCATGTTTCTGATGAGTGGTGCAGTTTAACTTGTAAAATGTTTATTTACCCAGAAGTTGTCACTGGACTGCCTCCTGCAGTACATTTGAAAATCGGGGCACTGTTTTCAGTACCTGAATCTCTTGGAGGTGGTCTTTATTCTCAGGCTTTTTTTTTTTTTTTTTTTTTAATTATTATTTTTGAGACCTCTATATATCTTGTAGTTTTCTGATACTGTAGTTGTGAAAACAACCTTGAACAAAGGAGAAGTTGGTGCTAATTTGTAAAGAGTTCCAGAGACAGAACAGTTTTGATTCTTTGGAACATCTTAAAGTTGAAGTCCGTGCTTTTGCAAGCAAGGATCGTTATGAGACACATTACTTGCTTTGGCAAGTAATCTGTGTAACAAAATATATCGTGGCACTCTTGTAGAGCTAATGATGCAGAAGAAGTGCCTTGTCACAGGCAACTAATTGGGGCACATTAGAAATCAGTAAAAAGTGAGCATGGAAGAAGTGTGCATGGGGGGCTAGCTATGCTGACTTGAAGGATGTGAGGCAAAAATGTGGCGTATAAAATATATAAAATTAACTTCATGGATTAGAATTAGATAGCAAAAGGTGGTACAGGGCAGATCTGGGTAGCAAACAGAAGCTGACACTTCCTTTATTTCAGAAGCACAACCCCAAGCAAAATGGGCATGAATTAAGCATGTAATGCAATATAGCTAATCAATATAATTAGTATAACTAATAACAACTAGCAGTTGTCAATTCTTCCTAAGATTAAAGCAATTGATCAAAGCATAAGTATTGTGGAAGTTAAAGACTTTTTTTAAAGATATTTGTGATGTTAAAGGAGAAATCATATTCTAAAGTAATAGTCAAAGAGGAATTTGTCCAAAGAAATTCTTTTTCAATCTATTTTAAAAATATCAGATGGAGAATTAACTTTTTTTTTTTTTTTTTTCTTCTCCGTGCATCTGCTTTTCTCTTTGAGCTTATCTGGTGTTGTGTATGAGGTGTCAGGCCATATATAACTCATCTCAATTACATATATTGCAGTCTAACAACTTATACTTGAGCTGTCCTTAGAAAGTTGTTTGGAGTAAGTGACAACCTCAAACTGAAGGAGCTTGTGAAGTTTGAAGCTTTAGAAATCACACAAAAGATATGATAAATGCATTTTTTCCTTGTCTCCTGAGGAATACAAATAGGTTGCAAACACATATGCTCGTGCCCTCACTGAATTCCAATGTAGAAATTTTGTTGATCTGTGAAGAGCTCCATGGATCACAGCATTGCTGCAGTCATCAAGACATCAAATTAGAAATGCATTAGAATGCAACTGTCTTCAAAGTTGAGGAAAAAATTTGGTATCATAAACAGATTCAATTCTTTAGTGTATCTGGCACATGTACCATATTTGTACATTAGTGGATGTCTTCTTATCTTCAGATACCTCATGAGCTGGAAATAAATCAGAAATCATATGTATAGACTCACTTGTTTGGGAGTTGAGGAAGGTCATCTTTTCCTGTAGCAGCTATTTCTGTCTTATGGGCAATTATGTTTATCTGCTTTTCTGTTTGCACTGTGGACTTCACAGAGAAAGGGCCAGTAGGACTGTGTTTTCTCTCAGTTTCACAGACTGATTTCTTAGAGGCCTTTTGAGGAGTGTTTGGAGAAAATATTCTTATTTTATACAACTGCAGGAGATCTTGGTTTTTTGTTTGAATTAATACCAACATATATTGCTGCTTGATTAAAAAAAAAAAAAAAGCCTTCATCATGTTCAGTAAATGTTGTTTACTTACGTAGAGTTGAATGTCATTATTTATATTGTTGTTTTGTTTCTAGAAATAGGTTACAGTGTACACTTGCACTCCAAAATCATTAGGTAGCATTGCCTTAATTGCCATGGAGGAATGTGAGGAGCCTTCTCCCAGTGAAAATCAAAGCACTGAAAAAGAGTTGAGTTAATAGGGAAGGCTTCAGGACTAGTGTTTAATCAAGTGCAATATAACTCCCCATGGATGCTAGAAACTGTGAAAATAGCCTGTTGGAGCTCCATGCTGCCTATCTGGACTGATAAGGTTTCCAAGCTAAGTTAACTAGCTTTACTAAGGCAGCTTTTGGCATCCACAGTGCTATGCTGAGTAGAAAACTGCCTTAGTCCATGGTCTCGGTATGCAGCTGTTTGGAGCTGACAACCAAGACTTGTTGGTAGAAGACCTGTGTCTAACCAGTTATTCAAAATCACCTTTACAGTGTTTACACAGCATCAACTTAAATGCCCTCCTCTGTGTGAAAGCCTTATGCAATATGAATACCAAACATTTTCCTCCTCTACTTCATGCAAAGTTTCTGGCAGCTTAATATATAACGTAGTAATGTGTTACTGGTGAGGAGGTACTTTTAACAAGTGTGGGAGCTGAGATATTCATGCAGAATTGCTGAGCTTAGAGCCTGGTTTGTACTATTTGAATATCCAGGTTTTTAAGTTAGACCTGGTGTAAGTGAGGTTTACCATCCATGGTGATAAGACATTTTGTGGTCATAGGGGCTGAAGGTTTTGCCAGGCCACTTGAAATGGATCAGACAGAACAGAGACGGAAGTATTAAGCTGGATAAGCAGAAATCCTCCAGTGCCTCTCTCCAGAGAGAGTAGAAGTACACAAAAATCGTTTGGTTATGCTTAAAATTTATCTCTGTTATTGTTATTTCTTTTTGTTAATTGGGCCTTGAGTTGGGGAAAAAAATATTTTGGGGAGATTTTTCTGTGACAAGTAGATGAAAGCTACAAATCTGGCAGCTAAATTGCTTATGCATATTTGCACATGCCCTTCGTTGCTTTTTCTTGCCAAGCAGTCTTAATGTGAAATTTTGCTGCTTACTTATGATCCGTTCTGACTGACTGGAAATAGACATATTCTGTCCTTCATTCGCCTCTGATCTTCCCAAATGTCCTTCAGATGTGAAACAGTTTCCCTAAGGCATGAACAAATTTCATGGCCTTTTCAATGTACCCTGTCTGTTCATGATACAAAGACACAAATCTGACATTGATAAGATACTCAGTACTATGTTAAAACCAAAACAGATAACTGGAACGCTTTCCACTTTCCCCTCATCCTAGCACTCTTTATGGCATTGCTATTTTAATCTGTGGTTAGTCCTGCCTTTTTTTTTTTTTTTTTTTTTTTTTTTTTTTTTTTTTTTTTTTTTTTTTTTTTTTCACTGAGAGAAGATTTTGCTAAATGTAGTAACACTTGTGGTAGTAGTAATCTTTTTTATAAGAACTGATGATGCTGTGATGCGTTTTTCATTATCTGTAGTTTATTTAAACAGCTCTTGTTAATTTCATTGCAAGCTTTATTTTGTCCATTTGTACACTTCCTTGATTTCTTTTTCTTTTTATAGTCTTTTACAGTTTAAAGCTGTAAAATGAACCAGTCTCCAACTTGTTTTTTAAATGTACAGTTTGTGCTCAAAATCTTGTAAGGAGTCTTCGTCTTTCCTAAGGCTTCTGAAGATTTACCTCTGTTTGCAAACAAACATGTAATAAGCGATATTCTTTTCATCATTGTAAACTTAATTGTAAACTGCTTGTTATTGAGCTTAGGGGAGAAAAAATGTTAGTTTCTCAAGTGGGACAATGCCTCTAGAATTAGTCATTTATCAGTTCCTTCAGTTTTGTTACCTGGTAGATTGGACAAGGTGTGACCACTGGTTTCCTGTGGTTGGGAAGCATTCAGAGCAATTCTGACCTACTGGCTATATTTCAGCATTATGTTTCGTTGCTGAAGGATGGATACTGTAATAAGTTGGTGCTAATCATGGTCTATATAAACAAAATATATTTTGCTTTGCCTGGGGAAGTGTGCTTTGTGGTTTTGTCTTCTTTTTTTCCTCCTCTCCTTGTACCAAAACCCTCTCTTGCTGTTTCCACAGAACCTGATGTTTCTTTTGGATAGTATACTGACACACAGAGCAACACATTCCAACCACAGACAGGCAAAGTAAATACGAAATAAACAGCAGTTTGGGCAAGAATCATACTTTGCTAGTGTAGTATTTCCTGATTTTTATGGCTGATTATTGGATTGTTTGTATCTGTCCTGACACTGTCATCAAATTATTGTTAAAGCTCAGTTATTGGGTAGATATAACTTTCATATGCTTACATTTATTGAAACTAGTTCTTCAAGTGCAATTTTGTTGATAACTGGATTAAAAGATATTCTGAGAGTCTCCTCTTTGTCTTTCAAAGTCATTTAATCAAGATGATGGTAGCTTATGCTAAATATTTTACTCTTGTTTTTGAAATTTTGTTAGGATTTTAGGTATTAAAAGGCTTATTTAGTGTTTGGACTGAAGAGTTAATTAAGTTAAGTTAATTAAGCAAAGATTGCTTAATTAAGTACATCCAAGATTCCTTAATTTTGGCACATCCACTTATGCTTATTCTTATGTACCTTTAATACTTTCTTGTCTACAGACAAGACATTTGGGTCCTTAAGTTGCACTTTTTGTCAGAATATCTGCATGCTATCTGAGAGTGAATTCTGCATTAGTTACAAATTTCCTTGAGGAAAAGTATTTTCTATGTGTCCCCAGTTTAAGCCAAATGTGTCAAAAATGGTTTAGAAGATGGTGTGTGAGTAGGCAAATGAAGAGGATTTGGGGAAATAAAAGTAAAGTCTTTCTGCTGTGAAAGAATGACATTAATAGAGATGTGAAGTAATAGATAATGTAGTGTTCCATCACATACCAGTCCCAATGAACAGTTAATATCAGTAGCTCCCTTCTATAGGCCAGGGAATTAAAGAGCACACACTCTGTGTGGCTCAGTGGACTGCACATTGACAACTCTTTGGCAGAAATAGGAAAATAACATGGCTGCCTGGATATCAATTTATATGAAACATTTAGGGAAAGAAATAGCAAAGAAAGCACATTGTGCAACTAGGAATTCAAATGTCAAGTATATGTATGCCTGAATAGAACAAACTTCTTAATGTGCATGCATTGTACTAATTATTTATATCCTTCATCAAACATTTAGCACATTTAGCTATGGTGAATGCACAATTCAGCACATCTGACTACTGATTCCCTTCTTTATATTTATTTAATACTCCTTTAGATAAAAGTGACTGAATGCTATAAATGAAATCATAGCTCTACTGAAGTCAGTGGAGTTAGGAATTCACTGCTGGCTTCTTGAATCATTGCCTTTTGTGTTGCACATAGTTTTATGTTAACATGAAGCTTCAGGATATTGTCATTCTGTGTCTTTCAAATATTAAGCAAGGTGCCAAATATTAATAATTTTTTATCTGCATAACAGCATTAGGTACTTAATCTGAACATTTTTAAATAGCCAGTTCAAGTGAGTACATGTGGCTTTTTTCACTCCTTCCAATCCTCTATAGAAATAACTAAAACATATTTTGAAATACAAAAGATGATTTGTAATTGTTATTTTACCTTAAATAGTTTGATCTGTCTTCTGCCTCTTTATTACTTTGTCAGGTGCTCTTTTATCACCCAACTGATGCCTTTGAGCTATGTGGTTGCTCTCAGAAATGCATCCATAGCAACTTACATTCTAAAAAAATGTAAGAAGGAATTAAAGAAAGGAATTTGCTTTGGAAGAGATGCAAAAGTCTATGAAGACTACTCCTTTCAGCTGTCAGTAAAGTCCTTATTTTTCATCATGAGAAAGTGTATCATAAATATAACTAGATGTGAAAAATCATCAACAGAGTGATGACAGGTGAGAGCTTTGTTCTTTTGTACGAGATTGTGGTTCTTGTTTCTTTTTTGTATAAAGAGACAATTATAAGGGAAAAAATGACTTTTTAAGTCCTTTTGCTGATAGATGATAATATGAAAATTTTTATTTTGTTTCTCTTCACACTTATACTCCTCCATTTATTCTCCATTTTTTTTTTCTGTCACAAGAGCCACAAACATGTGAGATGTATTGGATACGTAAATTGAAGTGCCCAGTAGTTCCTCTTCTTACATTTCTGGCAGTTTTAGACAAGATAAAGAGTAAAATATATTGATAGAGATGCTGGCCTTTTTATCTCTTGCCTCTTGTTGTTCTTCCGATTACATGTAGAAGTTCATAACTGCTGCCTGATCTTTAATTTTTAAGTAACAGGAGGATGAGTTTATTGTTAGAATGTTCTCTTTGGCATTTGGCAGTAGACATATTTTATATTTCATTATCTATCTTGTGCTGGGTTTTGATGGAAAACTGGCAACACAAATGCAGACTTGGATGTATTCATGTGAAATTCTAAATCTGTTGAGAGCTTTTCACATAATCCAAGACTTTGCATAGTGGATAAATAGAAATGCATCTATCGCATCTGCAGTGTTCTGTTTTTTGTTTGTGGGTTGGGTTTTTTTTTTTTTTTTTTTTTTTGGTTGTTTTTTTTTTGGTTGTTGTTCTTCAGACATGCATGGTCACCCTAACTGGAAATTCTTCTTTCATTTCCCTTTAGGAAGTGTTATACAATGTTCTTGTAGAAAGAAATTAAATCTTTCAGGATCTTCTGCCTTAACTGTATTGTATTTGTCCTCAGCAGGGGACAGCAGAGAAGTTGTGATGTTCTCCCAAGGATGAAACAGTGAACAAATTAACCAACAGACAACTTGAGGCCACTAAACTCGTTGAGTGTAAAACTTCACGCTAAGTCTCTACCTAGTCTCTGTCAAGTCCTTTACAGACCTGTGTTTGGTTAATATTTAAAGTTTGTTTAATGGTTAAAGTTTAATGAGGAGCATGAAGGGTGATGTTCAGCAGTAGTAAAGTAAAAGGCTGAACTTTCTCTTGTTTCCTAAATATGTATTTATCCTAGTGACCTTCTTATATTCAAAGGCATGTTATATATATCTATTTTTTTGACATGGGGATATATTCCTCTTAGTCCTTTTCCTGTAATTTGAAGTTATGAATGTAACTGAAACTTACTTCAGGTGGAGAACAAATACCATCAAGGTTTTTCCTAAAGCTGTATCAAATGACAAATTACCTACAATAAAATAGTATGTAGACTAGCTGATGAGGACGTCAACTGTAAGAGTCTCTTCATCTAATTCCAGTTTATACCATGAATGCTTCCTGCCTGCAACACTGGCAAGTAAAGCTTTGTCTAGGGGAGTATGTCTCTGCTGAATTTACTGATTTCTATCCTGCTCTTAATAAAATTAATGCTAAAGATGTACAAAATTATATAAAAACTATGGGAAAAGGTACTTGGAGGGAATGAGGTTGATGTTAAACAAACCTCTTCATTTCCCTCGACCTGTTACATTCTAAAATACACTTAATTCAACAACTCAGAGTAACTGCAAAAAACCATTGGCCTTGCAGTGCCTGGTCACTAAATAAATCTATAATTAGAGAGAGACAAGAAAAAAAAAACCACTCTAAGCTTATTGAGGAAAAATATGAAGGCAAAAAAGACAAAGAGAAAACATTGCAAGCACTTTAGATCAGTCTTTCAAAAACAGTTTGTTGCTCTCAGCCTGTTTATCAAATGCTATCTGTTCTGCCATTTCATGGCCTTCTGGAGAAGGGCAAAATATCTTTGGAAAAGAGGAATGATGATACAGACGTGAATGAAATTAAAATATACAGGCATTAATCCCTGTTTCAAGACGTTTTGTGTCCCTTGTTGAGGGGAAAGGAACAGAAGAGTATGGGTATGTATGAATTGCTTGGTGAGAAACAGAAGTCGCCTCTTTTCTTATCCTTTCACCAATATGATGATAAGCATCTCCGTAATAACTTATTGAAGCTATCAAAAATAGATGAATTCATCTTGTTGCATTAATGAGAACTCAGCTAGGATTTATTAACTCAAAGAGTAGTTGTCCTTTAATGTGCATCCCTAAATGTTCATTTCTTCTGAGCCCTGTACTGTGGTAATATGACTGACATTTATATAAACTCTTGGAGCACTGTAAAAAGAGCAAAATTCAGGAGAAAGGGAAAAAAACCACAAAACACAGAGATTCAATCCTATTTTAATTGCCTGAGGCATGTCTTGTGGGAGGGAGCAAAATTCTGTTATGCTAAAATAAATTCTCTTCTGTTTGAACACAGCCTGATGATGAAGAAAAAGAAAAAGAAAAAGAAAAAGAAAAAGAAAAAGAAAAAGAAAAAGAAAAAGAAAAAGAAAAAGAAAAAGAAAAAGAAAAAGAAAAAGAA
>NW_020454439.1:1082763-1184344 GCF_003342845.1 Nothoprocta perdicaria
AGAAGAGAAGAGAAGAGAAGAGAAGAGAAGAGAAGAGAAGAGAAGAGAAGAGAAGAGAAGAGAAGAGAAGAGAAGAGAAGAGAAGAGAAGAGAAGGAAAAAATAGGAAGCTCAGATGCTTCTTGTTGACTGGTTTGTGATTCCTACCTGCGGCTCTGAGCAACAGGAGCAGCTGTCAGGCCTCTACCTTCCACTTAACACCTTATTCTGCAGAAAGTCTAAAGCTTGCTACTTGAATAGAATAAGCCTTCAGAGGAAGAGCAAAACTGTGTTACCAGGCAGGATGGTTTTGTATTCTTAGAAGCAAAAAAATACTACTTTGACTTACGGTTTATGTGCATTTCATTCAAAAGTTTGTCATCACAACAGCTATTAAGTACAGTCTTGATTAATTCTATGTTCAGTCCTAGGTTAGCCTTCATATTATGATATTTCTGAGTAACATGTGTCATCCCATTAGAAATATAATGTAAATTACTTGAATTTTAGTGGTATTTTTCTAATGGTGAATCTTTTTCTACTGAGTTTGATTCCTTGAATTAATACAGTAGTGGTATATATGATATTTATATTATGGTGCATATGTTGATGACAAGATCTGTATTCAACTTTGGGTTTGGATACTCTGGAGCAGTATGGAGAGTGCTCCCTCTTCCTTCCCATTCTAGCATAAGCAGATAGCTGGCCCTGGCGGGATCCACATTCCAAACAAACAACCAGAGCAATACTGTCTACTGGATGTTTTGAATGGCAGAAGTTTCATATGTTTGCATTTGTATCTGTGATAAATCTAAAGTTCTGTATGTTTGCATTTATATCCCTGATAAATCTGTGGAGAGAGCCTTGAAAATTTCTGAATAACTAATGTCTGTGTTTGACTCAAGAGGTCCTTGCAGAACGAATAGCTGAGACTGGAAGAGCATCAGTGGAAGGTATTCTGTTTTATTGTGCTTATTTGTCCAGTGTCATGGTTCGGGATTGGAGTTGGTGGACCTTTCATCTGACCATGTGTTGCTGTTTTCATTAAAAGTTCTGTCGGTAAAAGAAGGGGATAAAAGCCTGAGTAGTTTGATGTGAAACACCAGACTGCTGGTAGGTCAGGAGGGAAATAGTGAGAAAATGGCTGAAGGATTTTATGGGGAGGACTGTGAAATAGCTGATATATTTTCTGAAACATGAATCATAGAATCAAAAAGGTTAGAATGGACCTTTAGAGAACATCTAGTCCAACCATCCTACACATGCAGGGTCACTAGAGTATGTGGCATATGGTCACATCCAAGTGGGTTTTGAAGATCTCCAGAGAAGAAGACTCCACAGCCTCTCTGGGCAGCCTGTGCCAGGGTTCTGTCACCCTCACTGTTAAGACATTTTTCCTTAAGATCCTGTGGAACTTCTGGTGCTTCAGTTTGTGGCCATTTCCCCTAGTTCTATCAGTGGTCACCACTGAAAATAGGCCAGCCCTATCCTCCTCACTCCCTCTTTGGAGGTATTTATATACACTGATCAGATCCCCCCTCAGCCATCCCTTCTGCAAGCTGAACAGGCCCAGCTCTCTGAGCCTTTCCTCAAAGGACAGATGTTCTAGGTCCCTCATCATCCTCGTAGCCCTTTTGTCCTGGGGAGCCCAGAACTGGACACAGTACTGCACATGGGGCCTTACCAGGGCTGAGTAGAGGGGGATGATCACCTCCCTCGACCTGCTGGAGGTGCTCTTCTTAATGCACTCCAGGATCCCGTTGGCCTTCTTGGCCACCAGGCCACACTGCTGCCTCATGGTCATCTTGTCATCCACCATGATGCCCAAGTACTTCTCTACAGAGCTGCTCTCCAGAAGGTAACTTCCCAGCCTGTACTGATGCATGGGGTTATTCCTCTCCAGATGCAGGACCTTGCACTACTTGCCCTTGTTGAACTTCATGAGGTTTCTCTCTGCCCAGTTGTGCAGTCTGTCCAGGCCCCCTGGATGGCAGCACAGCCCTCTGATGTATCAGCTACTCCTCCCAGTTTCTTATCATCTGCAAACTTGCTGAGGGAACACAATGTCCCTTCATCCAGGTCATTGATAAATGAGTTGAGCAGGACTGGACTGAGGACTGGCCCCTGGGGGACCCCTAGGTTTACTACAGGCCTAAGCGGACTCAGCACCACCTATCACCACCCTCTGAGCTCTGCCATCGAGCCAATTCCTAATCCACCTCTGCTTCCTTTTTAATGCTGTTTCACTTTGCTGTATGCAACTGCATGATTCCTGGAAGAGAATCTAAAACCTGGATTTCTGCCCTTTCAGATTAGTAGGTGATCATTGTTTGAAGGACTTAAGCAAATTCTTTCACTTTTGGTCAAATACCAAGGATTTTTTTTTTTCTGTAGTTAACTGTCCATTTGAAACACCAATAAAACATCTGCAGTAGCTTTCATTAATATGTCAGCATTTATCTTGTCACTGTGCAATAACATCTTAGGCTCTACGGGTATTTGCTTTCCTGAGTATGGAACAACAAACAACTTTACTGCTGATGTTAAGAGATACGATTAGAAGGAGAAAGGCAGATATGTTCAGATGAATGAAAACTGGATCTTTGAATACTGAGTGGCAGAGGAATGTTCAGTTTCTTCTGTATCTATCTACTTCGTGGTGAAATAGATCTTTCTAAACAGTTTGGGAGGGGTTTAGTTTTAGTAAAACAGTAGTGCTGTTAAAATTTTTAATAGCTTAATAAGTGGCTGAAGAAAGACAAGCAGTTCGATGGCTATTCAGTATAAATTATTTTCCAGAATATAGAGGAATCATGATGAAAATAGATGGCTCATCTGTGCCTTACAGATTTTTAAAAATGCAACTGTATTTTAGTTTACTTAAGAAGCTCAAGCTAGGGAGTTCAAAAATGTTGGAATCATGGTTACTGAGACTTGAATATATAGTTTTGGACAGTAAAGTCAATGTCATGAAAGCAATTCTTCATGACAGTTACAAGCATGTTCCTGCTTTTTTGCCTGAGATGAACCTGGTAGTACGTGTTTTCACTGAGCGCCTATCTATTGAAAACCCCACTAGGCATTTCCAGATTTAGTCATATATTACAGTCATCTTTTATCTATGGATGGGCAAGTATGTTCAGCTAAAATAAAAATTGACCAAAATTTTGGTTAAAAAGTTATTCATATTCTGTCATTCAGATGCATCTGGTTTTGCATATTCTCTTTTTATTAACTCTACTTATTTCCCCAAATATTCTGTGTTGGAGCCAGAGTATATCTTGTTTCATCAGAATGTAATCTGCAGCTTTTGTAATGGCCCCCCAAAATGTGAGTTTCAGATGTACTGTTTGATATGTCCTTCAGATGTCTATTTTGTTTTGGAGCTCTTGAGTAAGGATTGTTCCCATGTGATTCAAGCAAGAGAAGTGCCAGAGCCTATGGCCTCTCATTTTAGAGAGGCTTTATCCTTGATAGCAAAATGTAACCTCTGTACTTATTGTGAGCCCTTTCTCTGTGTTTCAGAAAGGCTAACAAAAAGGGCAGGGATCTTACTAGTACTGGGTGATTTTTCTTACAATATCTAATACCAACAGTACATGCGGGAGATTTTCTGTTTGATACAACTGGATTATGAGGGTCTGCCAGAAACAGCAAGTAGGAATGAAATGAATAAGGTTTGTATGGAAGCTCTCTTTAATGAGATTGTGGATTTTCTTTGCTTTCCACCATTAAAATAGATTGTAGGCAATAGTACATAGTTGAAGTGGTTGCAGGTCTTGACAATACCTACCCACTTTTAACACGGCTAATGGTAGTATATGATGGTTTATATGCGGAACATTGCACATGCCATGTAGTGTCTGAAGAAAGGACAACATATGCTTGCCCATAGGGCTCCATCTGCACACACCTGCCTTGGTTGCGTGATTGAACTGATAGTAGTTTTGAGCAAACCAAGAAGATGATTATGCTGTTGCAATCAATGACCAGGCTGAATAAGATGCACAGCTATTTCTGAGAGGAGAACTTGAATTATTTGTATTTTAGTTCTCTACCAGCCTTGGAGGAATACAAAGCTGAGAAAAATAACTTATTTTGTGGCCCAATAATGGGTTTAACTACATGGTAACTAAAAGAGATCTTGGGAGTTATTTCGGGAGATACGGTTTTCTCGCTTCGCTTTTCTTGAGTCTTCAGAGTTCTTGAGAATTCATGGTCTGCAACTTTTTTTTTTTTAATTCTTGGAGGGGTTCTAACAAAATATAGCAGTGCAATTTTTTGCATTTACAAAAAAAGATATTTTTGCAATTATAAAGGTTAAAGCAAAATACTTTTTCATATTTTTGAATATCCTAAAGTTGCAATATCGTTGTCTTTCTCTTCCTTCTCCTGGTTGAACATAGAAAATAATCAGACTAAGACCTTGTCTACCTAAACTACAAGCTTTTAAAGATGGTATGTTTTCTAACAAAACTATAACTTTATGCTGTTTCCAAGTGGTATTTGTAAAAAACTAGTAAGTGACTTGCTTGTTATCTAAACTTCAGAAGTAGGCATTTTTCCCATCCTTTCATAAGCACTTATTCTTGCATTTGAAACTTATCTGTTATCTGGACCTTGAAGTTCAAAGCATAGACTTGGCTCTTTCGCCCATGGTACCTCTAGTCTGCTGAACACTACTGATTATATGATGCTTCCAAGGGCTGCTAAGGAATTCATTTGGATGACAGCCACTAGTATATGCAATAAATCTTATGGTAGAAGTCAGAGAAATTGCAATTTGTATTGCTAAGGAAAGTCAGGAAACCATTTCAGGATTTTGCCATGGAAGGAGAGGGAAAAGCTGTTTACATTTTGGAGGAGTTAGTAAACAGAAGTTATGTAGCTCCTTTTATGTTTGCAGCTTGTAAATGGATGTTCTCTGCAGCTACAGAATATTGCTTCCTGGTTTTGTCGCCTTTCATAGGAGGGAAGGAAATATAGTGCATGACCATAGTATGTACAGTTTTTGTTTTTGGAGACTTTACTTCAGTTTTAAAGGAGGTTTCAGGACCCTTATTTCTCTATTAACATAGGGAATATCTTTTTGTAATGGCCTTCCATTTGACTTGCTGTGTTGGAATGCTTTCAGACTTCCTGATAAGTGGACATATTTGGTCAATAAAGCGAAACCATAAATGTCAGTTCTTCGGTATCTTCTAAAAAGTCAGTTTAGTAGGGTAAACTTTCACGATAATGTCTCTGAACTAGATGTTGTTAAGGGTTACTGGACTATTAAGCCTGTTTATCTTTTGGTCTCCCTCTCTCATACTCTATAACTATGCTAACATTAGTAAGAAGCATACTCCAAGAACAGCAGATTTACAAATTGGTTGGTGCCGAGAGCATGATATTATCATTATGTTCATTGAAACAGTTTTATCGCAGCCTACTCCTAGCCTGGCCCCGTGGCTGAAGCATTACTTAGCAATTGCACTGTTTGGTTTCATTCAAAAACAACAACAACAACAAAAGCTCTAGTCCCTAGAGGCTGAGATTTCTCTGCAGTGAGACTCAAAATGCAGTAAGTGAAAGCAAGCAGAAGAGCCACTATAATACGCTACTGATTTCAGTTTACACTGTACCTTGCACTGCAAATCTTTTCTTGGCTTCTGGTAACTTGCAACTTTGAAGTATTTATATGCTCTGCTCTTGATAAATACTGCTGCTGGCATGGATACAAATCCAAACAGATGGCAGTTTCCTTAGATGCCATGAAACATGTTAATGGCTAATGGCTGTTGCCACATTTTGATGTGCCTTTCTTTGCACAGTGCCGGGAAGTGCAAGTTGGCTGACAAACCTCTTTTGTTTTTGAATCCTGATATATCTGCTTCAGGAGCATGTAGGAGTTGTGAACCTGTGCAGTTTTGTTTTCCAGTGGGAAATAACCCTTTTTATTATTTGTCAAAATCCATGTGAAAGTAATATCTGCTTTGATTTTTAAAAGGATGTTAATTGCATTTTGTTCATTCAACAAGCAAATGCAACTTAAAACTTCGATGATCAGCAAAACATAGAGCTAGAATCAAAGATATAATGCTATGTTCACAGAAATCAACCTAGAGATTTAAGAGCAACCTCTGATGATGACATACTGAGGTGTATGATGACATTCATAGGTGTAGTGATTTTCTTCAGGTTGAATGTGTGGATGAAGATGTTTGGGCTCATGCAGTGCATCACCATTAGTTATTCAGGGACCTTAAAGAATATTTTTGGGTGTGAATCTCCTTCTCATCTGTACTTGTAATCTTGCAATGCACATTTAAGCTCACCATTACTGTATACAAACTGGCTTCCCATTTGATAGAGTCAATGTTGTTGTCCACCACGTAGTCTCTAGGGTGCTCCATTTGCAATGTGAACACAAGGTCTCCAGCTGACAGCTCTCCTGGTGTGTCATGTGCACTTAGATCTGGCAGCTGCAACTACTTTAATTTCTGGAGTGTGAGGAGTTTTCTTTAGGTCCCTTCAATATTTACTGTGGTATAGGAGCTAGTATCTGAAGTTGTCCCTTGTCTGTGGATTTTCATTCATTAACTGACCCCATGCAACTTGTTGCTGTGGCTTGAGAATCAATGTATGAAAAGAGCTGAATGAATTCAAGTACATAGTGAGCTCCATTGTAATTTCCTGCTGAGCAGCTACTGTTAGAACCCATGAAAAGTTAAGCTGAAATGTTTTCCATCTACATAATCCTACCCTCTCCCTAGGTACACTCACACTTTATAAGTTTTTTGTTCAAATATTGAAGAAGAATTTTTAAGTTGTTTTGTTTTGTCCAAAAGTTTCTGGAGAAAAAAAAAATGCCGCTTAGTACAGATGTCATAACCTTGTGCCTTAAAGGCTTTTTTGCTTAGAAAGATGATTTTTTGGGGTTGTTGTTATTTTCTTCATTTTCTATTTGAAAAAACTTGCTTTTTTTTTCTTTTTTTTTTTTTTTAATCTCAGCTAGCCAGTAACCATGACCTGTCAAAATCAACTCAAAATGGGCATTGCAATCTAGTCATCAAATGTAGTATACATAGTATAGGTGCTGATGAGAACTATATTACTGCATGGGGTGGTGTGTATATACAGTACCAGCTCTGCTTTTTTCCATTTTCTTTCATCTATGATCTTAGCTGCAGTTCATTAAACAAGAAAATATTTATATATGTATTTTTTTAATTCTGGGTTTCTATGGAATGAATCCCCAAATAATCATGATAAATCACAGCTGCTGCAGTGGTTCTTCTTGGTACAGAATATGATTTATGAGCACTGTTTTCCTCTTTTCTAGCAATTTTTCTAGTTCATAGGAAAGCATAGCAACTGAAGTAATAACTTCTTTTTCCCCAATTTCTTTAAAAATTGAACTATATTTTTTTTTTGTGCTGAAAGTTAATGTTTTCTATATGGCAGTTGTATTTCAACAGTTTTTCACCAGACAATCTTGCATAATTGATATAGTTTCCTGAAGAATATCAGAAATCTAGGACTTTTTAGTCAAACATGGGAGAGGAATTCTTCAATTAATTTTCTCAAGATATTATTTATCTTGAAGTAGTTGGAAATAAAATTTTATGTTTCGTATTGGGAATTTATCGATTGAGTGTATGTATAGTGCAATTTAGGAGGTTATACAAAAAATATATTCTAGAACTAGCTGCAGCAATGAATATGTGGGCTTGACGTCTCATGTTGCATAGTCATGAGATAATTCAAAGTATGCTTTGTTTTTTTTTTTTTATTTGAAGTGTTTTAAAATTATACCTCCAAAAGAGGTCTTTTTTTTTAATTTATTTTTTCCCCTATGCTTGTATGATCTTTTTCTTCTTGATTCAGGCAGAAGCTTAACAGTGCATCTATGCACTCTCTTCACTGTGATAGGAGGCATCTATTCAGTTTTCATGATAATTGCACCCTGTAAGAGTGTAATTCATCATAAGCTGGAATAATGGAGGTCAAATTACTAGAGATAATTACCTTTTCATCTGAGCTATCAGAAAGTAATTTGGTATCAAGCAAATAATTTGACAACTTTCGTAAGTGCTTTTATCTTAGCCACATGTTCCCTACTCCAAGCACTTTCCTTTATATTGGCCAGCCTTTAATTCCCATCCTCCTTTACTTGAGCTTACTTTTACTGGGAATTGTTCTGTGTTTCAATTTTTTTTTCAGTCTTGATTTAGGCTGTGGGGCTAGATTATTATTTTAGTTTACTTTATGATGCTTAAAATTAATGAGTTCTTAAAAACATCCCATGCCTCTTCCAGAATTTTTTTAAAGTGTAGAGATGTCTATCCACTAATAATGTTTGAAAGACCTTTATGTCCAGGCTGTCAGAAACAAGCAATAATAACAGGTACTTTGGACACTGCACAGGGTGGAAATCCAGAAGCATTTTTTAAGTGAAGCTTATGTTGAGATCTAAACTTTTGGCTTTAATGAAGATACTATAAAGATTTAGCACATCATCTTGCCTTTTTTTTTTTGTCTTTTCTTTTTCAAAAAAGAGGAAAGAGCAGGGAGGAGTTACTTATCCTAAGCTTTACTTTTTTTTTTTTTTTTTTTTAGTCTTCAGGCTGTTTTGACTTTGCTTAATTCCATCTTACTATTTGTTCCTCTGTTGTCAGGTAAATAACTGATATAATGTATCAGAAACTGTTATGCCATTTAGTTGTGTAGTCCTTCAGTCATCATATTTGAAAAACATACATCTAAAGCAGCTTTTATATGAATTTAAAATGTGCCTTATTACTTCCAGAGTTGCAGTGATTGCTTAGTGTATTCAGGACTTAGAACAAGTTGTGGGTGGACTGGAAAGCAAAAATGCTCTATAAGAGGCTTGACTTTGTTTTGTGAATTTATATAAGGTGTTGTAGATAGACCACCTCTGCCCCCTCTTTCTTTTCATTAATTCTATTTTATACACAGAGCAGTAGCTTTCACTAGGTTGGCATATACCTGGAAGTCTTGGAAAGCAAATGTAAGCTGGTTGTGAAGGACATACACATGTATTCTCAGGGATTATATTCTCAGGCTGTATTATACTGGTGCAGATGGATAGCTCTCTTTCACCCTACTCCCAAGAAAGAAGGTAAAATTACCCCTGCAGATGAAGATAAAGATAGGACAGAATAAGTTAATATAACTTGGTCTATAAGAAGAGCTGCAATGTGGGATGATAATATGCCAAGTGCCATACGGATTTAATCACAATCTCTCTGCTGCCATTTTTAACACAGCCCAAAACAGATTCCAGTATTTTTATTATTTAGCTCTAGTAGCAAATTCCTTTGGTCTTGATTGACCCTTCAAGAGGCAAACTAGGCATAAAATGTAACAGAAATCACACCTGAGAAGTGATCTGTCTAAAATAAAGTGCAGGAATATGAGTAAAGACTTTTAACATCCTACACATTAGCAAAGTCTATTTCTGTTTTTAGTTGCTCTTGCATAGGCTAATGGAAGAGAATTTGGAAGAGGGGAATAAATTCTTTTCATATAATTTGAGGAAACAATGAAATTAAGGTCCTTTTCTTTGTCCAGTCTGCCAGGAATGGGAGAATAAATTATAACATAAATTTTCCTAGGTTTTATCAGTTTTCAAAGATTTTTTTTTTAACTTTAGATTTACTTTATACAACCAGTTGTTATTCAGAAATGTCATTTTCCCCTCAAGGTACTCTAAGGCATCTAGCCAGATTAATTGCTTCAATTACTTTGTCTTTTACACCACCTATTATTATAGGATATGATGTGTACCAGAAGCCTAAAGGCTCTATTAATTAAGATTAGGCAAGCAAAGAAATATTTGCTTTGAAGACTTTCTGTAAACTTAATTCCACACAGATTCCCACTTAGTGTTAATGTGGACTTAATCTTCCAGAAAGTCTAATGTCCCATTCTTTCTTCTGTCTTGTAAATCCACCACATGCTCTTGAGAGGTAAGAACCTGCTCAAAAACAGGTAGTAAGGGGCGATGTTCAGAGGCTTAGAAAATAACTTTGTGACCAAAGTTTCCAACTGTGACTGCTGATTAGGATTTCTCCCAACTCCTGGATTATGACCTTGAAATATCTTCATAATAACTTCAATTTCTTTCAGAGGCTACATGCTTAGATGTAAAGCTTAGACCTCTTCTAGGCATAAGACTTTCAGATTGGCCATGACAGTTCATAGAATCATAGAATGCTTAAGGTTGGAAGGGACCTCAGAGGTCATCGAGTCCAACCCCCCTGCTCATGCAGGGTCACCTAGAGCACGTGGCACTGTGCTGAGTCCAAGCGGGTTTTAAAGATCTCCAAAGAAGGAGACTCCACAACCTCCCTGGGCAGCCTGTTCCAGGGCTCTGTCACCCTCACTGTCAAGAAGTGTTTTCTTAAGTTCCTGTGGAACTTTTGGTGCCTCAGCTTGTGGCCATTTCCTCTAGTCCTATCGCTGGCCACCACTGAAAAGAGGCTGCCCCCCTTCTCCTCACTGTCTCCCTTGAGGTATTTGGAGACACTGTTGCAGGCCCCTCATCATCCTCGTAGCCCTGCGCTGGACTCTCTCCAGCAGCTCCACATCCCTCTTGTACTGGGGAGCCCAGAACTGGACACAGTACTGCACATGGGGCCTTACCAGGGCTGAGTAGAGGGGGACGATCACCTCCCTCGACCTACTGGAGACTCTCTTCTTAATGCACCCCAGGATCCCATTGGCCTTCTTGGCTACCAGGGCACACTGCTGCCTCATGGTCAACTTGTCATCCACCATGACACCGAGGTCCCTTTCTGTGGGGCTGCTCTCCAGCAGGTGAACTCCTAATCTGTACTGGTGTCTGAGGTTATTCCTCCCCAAGGACCTTGCACTTGCCCTTGTTGAACTTAACTGTTGCTTATTTCCCACCATTTTAATACTCTTTGAGTATTAAATTTAAATGATTTGGTTTAATATACTATCTTTATAAAGAATAAATGTGTCCAATCTATATGAGAATTTTGGAGGAAACCACTGTATTAACACACATTCAAAATTAAGCTTTAAGGGATATGTAAAACTGGTATATGCCTCAGGTCGTATGTCAGCAGTGTTACTGTGGCCATTTTTTCATGCATTTCCTTTCATTACAGGATGCTGTGTAATGTAGTATCTACCTGAAATATTTGCATTAGGAGTGCTGTATTGTCATATGGCAAGTCCTTGTTTTGTATATCTCACAGACCTTTTCATCGAACTTGATAGTAGCATAATAGATGTGGAAGAATACTGAAAATCTATAG
Organism: Nothoprocta perdicaria; assembly: GCF_003342845.1. NCBI lineage: Eukaryota > Metazoa > Chordata > Aves > Tinamiformes > Tinamidae > Nothoprocta > Nothoprocta perdicaria. The sequence continues at coordinate 1,094,036 of NW_020454439.1, forward strand.
CAAAACTGAATGGACAGAATCCAGGTAATAGAATATTCTTGTCTCTCTAAGGACAAGTGGAGTAGGAATTTGTAGGAGAATGACTTCTGTGTTGAAAATATCTAAATACCTGAATGAAAACCTAGATTATATTCTGCTTCTGTTGCAGAAATCCAGTTAGTTTTTTTTGTGCTTTAAGAAGTTGGTCCCTGACTAGTGAGTTTTCTATGGAGTCAAAAAAATTAAGTCACTACAATCTAATTTCTAGCAAAAGTGTGTCCTAGGATCACAGTGTCCTAGGATCCACTGGAGGTTGTCCAATCTCTTCTTCTCCAAGCAATGTCAATAAATATTAGCAAGAGGTTTTGGAGGAGAGGTGTATTTTCTCGATTAATGTAATTCTGTTAGATTTGATGGCTCTTTGCTCAGCTGTCTTTCTGTTTTTCATGCCTGTTCACTTTTTTGATGCCTGTTCTTGTGCCTTTACTTAAAAGCGGATCGGAAATTCAGATTCTTATTGCCAACTCTGTAAGCCTAATTAATAAGGGGGATAAATAAGTCACTAATTATTGGCAACTGGGACAACCGTTTGGTATAATTCTAGTATTCAAAACCAGTTGGGATGGAGAGAATTTGAATTTTAAAAATTATGGGTCTAAACTGACAGGATTCTACATCCTAAATGAGTACCCAACAGTTATCAAGTTTTTCATCTGAAAAATTAAATTTCTGTTGGGTCCTGGTTCTGCAAAGATTTTCACTCATGCTTCCTTTTATGCACAATTATAGTCATTCAGTTATATAGTATTGTATGTACTATAATACTGTACTATAGTAGATAATGCTATAGTATTATCGGCATGTTACACATGTGATCAAGTTTGTGGGATCAAACATAAAGGATCTCTTACCACTGCAAGACAGAGATCTCAGTCAGGAATGAGTCTATCTTTCCAGGATAGGAAAATACATCAGAAGTTTTGCTGACAGGTATTTTAGATCCACAGCAACTTTTCTAAGTGTGTTACAGCAAACACTGTTGTGGCCTGCATAAATCTGTAATGAAGAATGTAGGCACAGAAGTGTAAAACTATTATACCCACTGAGTTGGAGAACAGTCACCATAGCAGGTGTTCATAAGAGATGTGTCATTCTTACAGTAACATCTACAGCTCACTGGTCTGGTAATACACTCTTTGTTTAGTATCACAGGATACTATCAGATATGGTCTAGTTCAGACTGGTAGGAATGTCAGATGCTGCCAAGAGATACTACTTTACAGAAAATATGTTTTTAAAAGTTCATTCTTCTTAGACAATTCTGTTTATTTAATGAAGGCTGTATTATTTGAAACACAATTTTGTTGTTATCAAAAGAAGGCTTCTAAATTAATTCTGTCATTTCTTTAGCTAATTTGAATACCTCTAGTCATGTTTTTTTTGTTGTTCTTTTTTTATTCTTCTACTAATGATAGTTATTCTTTAGGAATTTTTGCTACTTCTGACTCACTTTTATGTAATGTTTATATTACAGCTTAATAATAACAGCAGTTTAATAATGTTTTTGGCAGTAAAAAACCACAATATTATATTTACATAGTCCAATTAACCTGAGAATATGTGTGTATTGGTAACATTACATTTTGGAAAATCATGAATTCTGAATAGTTTAATAAAAAGTGTTAATTACTAGTTATTTTGGAAGTATATTCATAGATGCTGCTTAGCTGAATATGTTTATTAATTAGAAGCCTGGGCATTTACATTTATAATTTTACTCCCGGGATTTTAACTTGCTTATGCATACTTGTGAAGTTGTTAATCTGGCTGCTTAATGAAACCATACATTACTTCAGTATAACTTGACCCAACTACTGTAGGATTACATAAGCAGATTCTTTTTAGAGAGTGCAAGAAAGCAAGTGAAGATAAAGGCCAATACTACCTAAGAATATAGAACTGTGTTACTTCACATTGTGACATTTGTCAATTAGATACTAATTGGAATCTAGGAGTCATCAGAAGAGCTCTTGCAAGATGCAGTTGGATTTGCATTGCAACTAAGAAAGGACAGAAGCATCAATTTAACATTTTGTGAAGATACTAAGAAGGATGGCAATGAAGTTTTAGTTCCATTGCTTAGTAATAGTGATGAATACAAAGCAAAGATTTGATAGAATCTGAAGTATTAAAATCTTTTCTGCTTCCACTTTCCCAAAACAGGTCAGTCATGACTTGACACAGAACAGCTCTGCTGGGCCATTATATCAGCTGGATCAGCTCTTCTACATCTAGCCCAATATTCCATTATCCAGGCGGCCCTTGAGAAGGAAAACATTCAAAACAAAATGATGATGTATCAGTCTTTCTCTCTTTCTGCTCTTCCCAGTTTCCACATAGTTTTAGAGCTCATTTCCTGTTGTCTGTGTGGTGACTCCTTAAAGAATTGGAAGAGAGTCTTCCATGTCCAGTTGCTTTTGTCCAGTTGATCTTATAAAATTCTCATTCACATTGTGCTTTGGCAAGGAGCTCCGAAGGTCTATGGCTTCTTGCATGAAGCTTCTTGATCTCCTTTTCCTGTTTTGAACTCTTGTCCAACTAGCTTCATTTGATAACTTTAGCACTTGGGTTGGAAGGGATGATAAATAAACAATCCCAATCTACCCTTTCAAAGTCACTCCTGACTTGCAGACCTCCTCAGTTTTTACTTTTACAAGTTTTCTCTTCAATAAAAGAAGAATAAAAAAAGGATGTATCATAATCAAATATTAAGCTCATTTTACCAACGCAGAAGACTTGGGAGACTAGGAGAGGTGAATTCACTCTTTCTGAAATGTGACTACTTTTGTCCTCTGATTACTCTCTTTTAGCAAATTATTTCAGTATGCCAAGACATTTATTCCCATTCCACAGCTTCTAAACTTAATTAAAAGCCTTTGTGGAAGAAATTCACCAATGGACACTTGGAAATTTGAGCAGAATGTATTACCTGGATCATACTTCATGTTCATAGGTATGGACTGCTCCAAGGAACTCAGAGAAGTTTGCCAAAAAGTCTCCTCTCTAAAGAAACCACATTAACTCTTCCTAAATTGATCCTATATATTTATTTTCCTAGTTCTAACAAGCTATGAAGAAATCACATCAACATATTTATGCAAGTTAGATGCATTTGAGATTTCTTGATAAAGTATGTGCAGAGATAAAAGAATTTACACTTACAAGCGCCTAGTGTTATGCATGCTTTCATGTTCAGAGCTCAGAGGAATAGATGTCTGTAGTGCCAGAAAACCAATCATGAAATAATTAAGGGAGGGCAAGAAAAACTACAATTCTTTTAGCAAATCTTTGATTTCTGGGAAGATCCCAAGAAAAATTATCAATACATAAGGAAGTAGACGTAAAAGTGATATAAACCACACATCACACATGCACACACTACTTTCAGAGAGGCTTTTCACAATACAGGTCAACCCCAGGGATGACAACCTCAATTATGTCCTCTGTAGTGGCCTAGTTATTCCACCTGGTGTTTTAGATCTATGTCTATAGTGTAACAGTTCTGACATTTAAAAATGAAAAGGAAAGTTATCTTATTTTTCTGACGGGAAACACCGAGGAACTCTAAGACTGCGGGGAGTATTTTAATTATCTTGAAATTAAAAATAGTGATTAGGTAGTTCTTTCCAAGCTTGAATTAGCCAGGGAACTAGGAGGACTGTTTTTTTTCTCAGTTAGCATGGTACAGCTCTCTGTCACGTTAACAGAGAAAACGTGTAATCACTGCCTGTCCCTCTGTTAATATCATTCATGTTAACATGAATGTTAGTGAATTCACCCCACTTCTTACACTAGAGGAATGCAGACTATGTGTTGTGAATTTGGGATGGGAGAAGGCTAGGCTCGATCTTCCATGATCTGTTTGATAGGAGAGCATCCACAGTTGCTTTTGGAATGATTTTAATGTTCTTTCCAAATTTGGCTCCCTATCTTTTGCGTCTCTGTTGTGGTTCGGGCTTGATTCACACTCAGATGGAACTTGGTACCTTCTCTGAATATTTGTCTTAATCCTGGGGAAGCAAATGGTAACAGTTTCTCAATAGACAGATTGGAATGGGAGGGGAGATAGAGAGGTAGAGGATCCTGCAGAAAGCCCTATGTCTGCTATATGCTAACTGAAATTTCAAAAAATCTTTGTACTGTATTTAGGACTTTTCTCAGTCAGATTTACAGCCTTGTTTTAAACAAAAGTCCTGAAACATAATAATGTTGGCCAATGGTGACTGACCTTGTTTTGAACTGTCTTGTCTCTGTCTCCATCTACCTGTTTTCTTTTTTATTATCTGAAAGATGACTTTATGTATCTCTGTTGCACCTACTAAGATGAGTTCCTACTCTCTGCTTGAGAATTTTAGATGTTATAGTAATACAATCATCAATGGTAATAGCAATATTTAGGACAAGCCACCTTTTAGCAACAAGACTTTCTTTTCCTTCTTATGAACCAGACTGCGATTTTCTTTATGGACAGCTAAATCCATTTGGGTCAATCAAAAAAAATAAGTGTACATGAGATCTGAGTCAAGCCTAAGTACTGAGCTGAACTCTTTACCTTTTGAATATAAAATAATCTGTAGCTTTCAGGAGTCACTTTTTCCTGCAGGACTTTGGTGTGCTTTCCTGATGGGTTGTGGGTTCCAAGGTTCTCAGTGTTCAAGAAGAGAAACTCACATGCACTCAGAGGTGCTTTTTTGATATCCTAAACATTTTCTGAGGAGGAAATTGAGGGCTGCAGGGTAAGAGAGTCATGGATTATTCAAAATGGATTTTTTTTCTTCTTTTTTTTTTTTTCTTTCCACCTTCTCTATCATGACTATAGTTGTCTTTGAGATCATTTGGGAGTCTTATTTTGAAATTCCTTGCTAAAAAAAGAGATCTAGGAGTTGACATTCTCTTGAGCCCTTCCTCCTTCCAATAGCATTGGGAAAAGTGTGCTGCTTTGACTTTAATGTCATGGTCATGTGCTCATAATGGGTTTGATTGAGTCTTTGAATTGAGTAGCTATTATGTGGCCACTTGTAACTGCAAAGTTGGGAATTCAGCAGTAGGAATTGGGATTTTCCACTAATTTTGTATTCTCATTGTGTTGAACACAAGGCAGATTAAAAGGTGGTTGGGGAAACCTATTTCCCTGTCTTGTTCAGTCTCTCGCTGTCTTTTTTCCCCTTTCTTTCCCTTTCTCTTTTTCACCTGCTTTCAACTAGATCCAGACTGTGCCTCACAAAATGTAATACTACAATGTCTAACCCTCAACTAACTATTAATTGGATCTGTTTCCAGTTCTCTTTTACTGCCTCATCATACTCATTTGTCACTCATGTGATCTAAACATTCATGTTAAGTGTATACATTAATGAATGTACAATGCAAAATAAATAAATTTTGCTGTTTACATAGCACATTTTTTCACTTTATTTCTGCTATAAGTGGTGCATTTTGACCATAGGGTTTAATGCTGAAACTTTGATAATCAAATCCATATCATATCTATGTGTTTTTAACTGATATGAGACTGTAAAAATCTTTTGGATGCCTGTCATTTAAGTTCATAAAGTAAATAAAAGATTTACTGTGAATGCAAGTGTGTGAAGTTTTTAAAATGCAAAAAGCAGCACTCTATGCTTGCTGTAGGAAGCTACGTGAATTTCATGGTAAAAAACATATTGGACAAGAACTAAATTTTATGGTGCAAAGTCCAATGAGCCTTAATTTTTCAGTCTAAATCTCCCTTGGATCTTAACTGTGAGGGGGAAGAGTTACCCATTTAGGCATCTCAGATATTTCTGTAACCTTGATAGGTTCAAGCCTCCAGATCCATAACACTCTGTGGACAGGCCCCACTATCGAGCACTGCAGAACCATTTGGTCCTCCTCTGCATTTTGGCTCATTAAAAATATTCCTAATAATAATGTATTGTAAGCACTTCATTTATCAGCTTAAGTGCGTGAGTGTACTTGCAAGCAATGCAATTTGGAAGGAAATTTGCAACCTCATCTAATAAAATACTGCAAGTGAGCATTATTATGGGGATAATTTTTTCAAAGCAAAGTATTCAAGTCTGGAGCAGGATTATGTATATCTGGAGCCTCTTACAGGCTGCATCCTCAGGTTAAACTAGGTATTATGACTATGGTAGCAAACGATTTAGAAGACTGCTTTGAAAAAGTGCAGGAAGATAGAACACAAAATGGGACAGCTCTGTTGTCAGCTCTGGCAGTGGGCTGAGGCGGCTAGACTGTCTTAGGTAAAGAAATATGAAGTAACTAATTAACTATGAAGTAGTAACTAAGTTAGTAGTAACTAACATCCTAACTAACTAGGATCCTAGTTAGGATGTTTGTAGTCAAGGTACTGGGTGCTCATAGCCACAGTGACTTTCTAGTCCCTCAGGCCTGGGATGTGGAACAGGAAAGAGGAGAAGTGGAGAGTGGTGAAAAGAATTTCCAGTGGAGCCAGAGCACGAGTTGTGCTGAAGACGACAAGATGTTTACAGAGTTTTTGCATAATGTACATCTAGCATATCCTTCTTAACACTTGTTCTGTTTGAGGTTGACTATAACAAAACCCAAACTTAGGAATGCTATACTAGAGACATAACTCTTAAAACCCAGATGAAATGTTGGTATTCATACTGGAAACTCAAATAAGAATATAACAGAATGCCAGATAATTTTAGGCACCTTGATGAAATAACTTACTCATTTTCTTGGCTGATTTTCTTATATAACTACCTAGTCTTTCCTTTAGCTCCTTGAATTTGCATGTTCAGTCAGAAATGCGGTTGAGCAATTCCTAATCTTTCCTAAGACTTTGTTTTTTTAAAACATTATCTCATCTTCATTGCAAATTTTATGTATCTTGTTTATACTAAGACATACTAAGACTAAGACATACATATACTAAGATGTAAGGAAAACAGGATCTTTGGGGATCACAAAGGGCAAGTTGCTGCTTATTTTTCAGAGTGAGACTAGAAAATCAGGTTTACTTAATGTTACCTATGAGAAAAAGAGAAGGAAAGCAGTGAGTTGGAGGAAGTTTAAGTTAAGTATCTTGGCAATAATTCTCAGCTAGATTTAGGAAGCAGCCTGCTATTTGAACTTGTAATTTCTTAAAACCCGTTCACTTCCCAACTTGTCAAGTATAAGGCAACTGACACAAAACTTCTGTTGTTCAAATGGACTATGTGTTGGAATATGTTATTTTTGCCTGTCAGTGCAAGTTTAGTCCTTTGCAATATTAAACAATATGTTTGAAACTTAGGTTACCTAGTTTTAAAGAGAAAAAGCTAGCTGATCTTTTGGGAATAACTCTTTTGGGCCCACAATTTTCTTGCTCAATTTTTCTTCCTTTCTTTCAGCATTTCTTTTTAAATATACTCTATTTAATGCTCTGGTATTTTACTTTTATTTTGTGCATTTGACTTCCTTGTATCAGCTGCTGAGTTTTGATTTGGTCTGTAAAGGACAAGATGACAATAAGGCTGAATTTTAATAAGAGTAGTAGAAGGAATGGTGTTTTTAAATTATAAAATATAATCTATAGTTAGAGGTGATTTCCTCTTTAACATGCTGCGTACAATATTTAGATAATTGCACTGTCTGAGAAAGTCAGTGATTCAAATTCTTCTCATATAGAATTTCAAAAAAAAAGTGGTTTTGAAGCAGTGTAAAGAGATTTTATATCCTGTTTATTTATTAATATGCCCAGAATTCAGCTTTAAAATATAAAATGGGTCATAGACACGAACACTGGGAAGGCCATCAAAAATACATGACTGTAGAAGCATAGAAGTTTTCCTTGGGGTATTTGACCCACTTCTACAATCTTATATCCCTTTAATATTGCTGACATCTGCAACATTACATTAAATACATTTATGCAGTGAAATCCTCTGTAATAGTTATGAACTCTGTGACAAATTATTTTTATGAAATTCTTAAATGTATTCTTGCACTTATTTTTTACACTTCTGTTGATAATTTAATTTGATGTCCTGATGTTCTTTAAAAAAATCTATAAAAAGCTTTCTCTTTTTGCTTTCTGTATGGCCATTTTTTTTACATTATTTATCTTTATTATACCCCTCCTATAACTTCCCAATGGGTACTGGGCATTGATGCTTGTTATGGAATTTATCTTGTTTACCACCATGGCCATGGCCATGTTTATCCTCATCAGTTCTGTGATGAGTAAAACAACTCTATATCTTCTTTTCTGCTCTGCTATCACCAGCCAATATAATTTTTTCAAGGGTGCATGAAGTTGTATTATGTAATAATGGGTTTTGTCCCAGTTCTACTATTCCAGTCCTCAAGGTCAGCTAGGATTTCTTCAGTATGTTGTATCAAGCCTCCTTTTAATGACAGTAGTATCCAACCACAGGGCACCAGCAAATTTCCTGAGTGCGTATTGTGTTAAGATCATTAAATGAAAGTGTAAATAAAATGGGTCTCAGGGTGCATTTCTGAGCAATTTAGTAAGTGCCTTACAATCTCATAGCTCCTTTTTTAGTCTAATTTATTTGGGGCTTTCCCTTCACCTAGTTACTCACGTACCTTACTGTACTTCCAACATCTCCATTGTCATGATTTCATAGTAATTTTTGATTTGCAATGTTAGGAAACAATTGTAGATATCTAAGAAGATTACTTTTTATAGTTCCCTGTATAAACATAAATGTCATATCAGATAAAGTAGATCATACCAGAATTATCTTGCTCTAGTATGCTTGTATTGCATTGTACATTTGTCATTTATCTCCCAGTCTTCTAAAGTGTTACCTGGTCTTGAGATCAAACTAACAGATTTGTACCTGAGATCACTTCTTGTCCTTTACTATTCTCTAGCCATACAATTCCTCATTTGACCTCTTAGATTTATTTTAAATTATTGATGTTGAATTTGAAATTCCATGCATGTATTTTTAGCTGTACTCTGGGGCTGTACTCTGGGAATTGTCTGATTCCTCCACCATTAGGTTTTTCAGACACCTCTACCATATATATATATACATATATACATATACTACATATATATTTATATACAATCATTTATATATGTGTATATATAATATATGTGTGTGTCTAATATTTATTTCCTCAGAATCCTCTTTGTTCAAAAGTTCATCATCACAGAGTTCAGAGATCAAGCAAAGTATTTATACTCTTCTGACTAAGTATTTTATCAGAGCCTAACACAAAATAGATTGCAGAGCAGCACTCCAAAACTTGCCTGTGGTGCAGATATCAAATTGGCCTGACATTGCTATTAAAATAGATCTTCTGTCAGACACTGCAGAAAAACAGCACTCACCAAAAAAAGAAGAGGGAAAAAAAGTCTTCTCCTATTTTCTTCTGTCTTTCATAGAGACTTTTTTAGAGTTTTCCTGCTGTCTTTGTTCACAGCACAAAGGTGAAAGTTGCTAGCTGTAATATCTCCATGAGGTATCTGTCACAGAAAGGGTTTTTTTTTTAGGCCTATTTCCCTTTGAGTGGATGTTGGCTGAAGGCAAAACCTACAGATCACAGCTTTTGTAAAATACTTAAACCTTTACTGGGCTGTCTAGTGCCTTTGAAGTATTCTCTCCAATTCCCATTAGTTTCTTACTGGATATTTTGCCCACCTGTCAAACACTAATAGAAAGTGAAGACAATGATGGCTTTTTCTTTTTTTTTTCTTTTTTTTTTTTTTTATCCTATAGCATATCACCCGGGCTTTTAATGGAGTGGTGCAAGCCATAAGAAAGTTATAGGGTAAGATGAAATGGAATGACTAAATATTTCAAATGCTAACTGTTCAGAAAGATAAAAATGTCAAAAATAGGTGGAAATAAGGATAATGAATTCAGCTTCTAAAAGATTTTTTTTTCTCTGATTGTATAGTGATCATTGTATATTGTATCTTGGCATAGTTTTTCCTCTAACTATACAATGTAGAGAAGGGAAAACTGAATCCTTTCCACCTAGGATCTTTTCATGTTATAAAAAATTGTAATATTTCTCTGTTGCTTTTGAGTTGAGCTGATTAATATCAATCTACACTTTGCTGAAAAGTCTGCTCCAAAGAAGTGTCTCTGGAGGATGAGCTAGGTTAAGAATAGCTTGAATGACTGGCAGGGCAAGAAAGTTCCCTATCTGTGAAAGTTCAAAAACTGCTTTATTTTCTGAAACTGAAGAATTTCATAATACAGGAAGTGCATATGGTAACTCTATGTCTTGTGCTATTAGAACACAGTAAACCGAGACTAGTCCCTTAAAGACAATGTTAGGAAAGTAATGCAATAGGAGGCCTCAAGTTGCCCAGAGGAGGTTCAGATTAGATATTAAGAAAAATTTTTACACAAGAAGAGTGGTGAAGCACTGGAACAGGCTGCCCAGGGAAATGATGGAGTCACAGTCCCTGTCAGTGTTCAAAAAACATGTATATGAGACGCTTAGGGACATGGGTTAGCAGGTGTGGTGGTGATGGATTTACAGTTGGACTCGATGATCTTGAAAGTCTTTTCCAACCATTATGTTTCTATATGAAAGGAAGTTCTAGTAGACTCATGGTGTCATATGTTGGTCCTGAACAGTGACTGAGTTAATGCTAACTTTTTACGCCTGCCATTTATTTGTATTTCAGGCTTCATATAGCTTGAAGCTTCTTCTAGGTACCTATTTCACTGGTCAACATATTAAAACAACATGAAATCAGGTCTTTGTCTTCCTGCACTGACATCTAAATCTCAGCATTTGCAGTAACAGAATCTTGATGTGGGAAAGGATGTCCGAAAGTCTCACCCACACTTCTGTTCAGAGTAGATCCAGTTTGCAAAAGTTGCTCAGGAATTTGGTCAGGTTTTACATATTTACAGGGATGAAGATCCACTTCTGCATGATGACTTCTTTTTTTTCCCTACATCTAGCTGAAATTTCCATGTATACCTCTTGTGAAATGTTGCAGTTGAAAGCCTTAGTGGTGGTGGGGGGTGAAGGAGATATCAAATTAGTATCAGATTCACAAACAGTCTATGGACCATAGGTCCGATCGCCTTACTGGGAGCGAATTGAGTTCCCAAATAGCATCATCAACTATAAGCTCAATTCTGGCAGTACTGGATTCACGAATGGTCCGTGGACCATAGGTCCGATCACCTTCCTAGGAGCAAATTGAGTTCCCAAATAGCCTAAGCAACTATAAGCTCCATTCTAGCAGTATCGGATTCACGAACAGTCAGTCAACTGTAGGTCCAATCGCCTCCCCCCCAACAAGTAGTCGAGTTCACAGTGTGAGCTATTCAAATGCAACATTTACAAAGCAGGTTTCGGATGTCAGTACAGGAAATTCTCTACTACAGCGTGGGGTTTTCTAGCTAGCTCTGGTGTACAAATGTGCAATCATCACTCGCCCCAGAAGATGGGAGAGGGCTATCAGTCTTGAGTCTCCTCAGGCGGCGTCTCAACTCAAGGGGAGGGAAGGGGGATCTGCCTGTCAACTGATGCAAGAGTTACGATGGAGTCTTCCCCCCTCATTTCTTAGTTTCTCAGGCAGCGTCTCAGCCCGAGGGGAGGGAGGGGGAATCAGCCCATCAGCTGATCCAGAAGTTACCATGGATTCTTCTCCCCAAGTTCTTCATCCTTAGTATACCTTTTATACTTTTCTTTACATTCAGGTGGAGCTTGAGTGACTAGAGTCATATTGTTATTGATTGGTGAAAAAGTTTCTCGCTTTCATTGAAAGGAGCAGTCAAACGAAAATCTAGAGCATAAGCTCAGTGAGGTGGGTGGGTAACTCACCTCGGACACCAACTGTGTCTCAGCCCAAGCAAGCTTCTGTAATGCCAAAACTCCTGTTAGGCCCTAGTTTTCCAAACCATTCTTCCACAGTACCAAACTGGAGCTATTCTGCTAATTTACACAAGAAATAAAATGTTTGAAGTAAGTGGAGGATGGGACAGTAGACTAGACCAAGTTGTGTCTCTAACATGGTGATAAACAAGATGTCTTTGAAGTGTGTAGTTGCCATAGTTGCCAAACAGTTCAAGACAGAGCTGATCCTGTGCCTTTAGAAGAGATCAGGGCTGTGGCACTATTTTATTTATTTATTTTTAAAATTTCTACTTTAGACTTACATAGCCTAATTTCCATGTCTGCTGTATAGCAGATGTTTGAAAAGGGAAAATAGTCATGGCTCGTCAAATATACATCCTATTTTTAAAGTTATGATTTCTTTATCACACCCTAGCTGGCCTGTGTTAATGAAAATAATGTGAATTTTATGCTGCTCCTGAAGCATCAAATGGGCAAAAACTAGCATATTATGAACACGGCTTTAAGAATCTCACTCTACTGAATTTGAGATAGCATTTTGTATTGGAAAGCCTGGTTTAGCAGAAGTAGCTAGAAAAGAGTTGCTGTTTTGCCTGGAGATTAGCATGGTTGCAGAGTTTGCAACACACCGTGAGTGCCGTGCAAAGCTGCCTTTGAGGATGCCCTCTGTTGGAACAGACATTGCCCTGTCATCTTGCATTGCTCAAACAAGACCTGTTGAAAACTGTGGCCCATGATGATGCAGTTATGGTTGTACATTCTGGCAGTATGAAGGACTCTCCATCAGCTTCACTTGGCTTGATGTTGTATGTGACATTCTGGCTTGGCATTTGGCTTGTGGGACTATGTCTGTGGGACTATGGAGATGGCAACAGCCAGCTGCTCTTTTGGGGAGTCTACTGTTCAGTCTTGCTGTGCTGTTGTGGGTAGTGCAGTGGTGGTGTGGTTCAGTTATTTCCTGATTTAACAGGAAATAACACAGCTGTTTATTTGTTTAGAAACTTGCTGATGTGTATTCTCTAAAGCCATCTCTCAAGCCATCTCTCTGAATGCTGATGCTGTAGGGTTCTAACAAGCATTTTGCTGGTTTGTCCTGCCTTGCTGCTGCTTTCATTTTCACTTTGCAGTTATGCTTAAACATTCATCACCCAATGAGGTTGAGAGGGAGGCAGAAAAATAAAAACACATCAGACAAGCTCAGAGATGATGAGAGTTGGTATTTGATGTGCCTTTTATATATCACACCAAATGCACCTGTCAAAAGTTCTGACATGATCATGCAGTAAGATTTAAGTGACAGAGTTCTGTCACCATGGAATTCCCATTCTCAGTTGCCTAAAACTCACACCAGTGTGGGGAAGCAGGTGGAGTAGGAGGATCACTGGCTACAACAATAGTGCCTCAAGTTACTGAAACATCTCTATCACTGCGTGTCATGGTGGTTTCATAAGCTGGGCAAAAAAAAAATCCATTTAAAATTCATAACATGTGTGACCTTGAAGCTCCTGACTGATGCAGACTGACCCATCAATGACAACATAACAGCAGAGGCAGTATTTACAGTGCCACATAAATACAAAAAAGATACCTCACTAGGTACCAGTTCATTAAAATATTCTGCTTTGAAAGGGGATTTATATTAAAAAGTGTACTGCACTGTGTGCAGTGTGATTTGGTGTGCAATGGACTGTATAACACTATTCTTCATATACTTTTGATTGCAAAAACAGAGCAAGTACTGAAAGATAATTGAATTCCTCTAGAGCCAAACAGAGAGGTCCTTGGAAGCCAAGAACTAGTTAGGACGCTCAATCTACCAGGAAGGTATACGATTCTGAGCAGATGGGAGAAAAAATGGCATTTTAGTGAGTGCCTCAGAGCATGAACTGTCGACAAGTGTGTGACAGAAGATTTGTCATTCAGGTACCAGTTTGAGTTAAAAACTGGTGAGAGCACAGTTTTCATGTTGTAATTTCCTCTTTTCATTTTTTTAAAGCATTGTCAGGATTTCCTGAACTCCAGCATGTTTTTTTAACTCTCATGGTTGATGGGGGAGCTGAAACTCAATCCTGAAAGTGGGAGTTATTTATACTACTGCAAGATTAGGCTCAGAAGAGTTCATATCTGTCAGGAACTATGTATCATTTTTTGATTCTTCTTGTTTCTTTGAATAATCTGTTTTGCAATGATCACATTAAATAAGAGCACTTTTTTTTTTTTTTTTTTTTTTCTGTCCAAAGCTGATTGGACATCCATTGGTTTAGTCCATAAATGAAGTAGAACCATGAATTCATGTTGTGAAAAAAAATAACGTTAAAGAGGGATTTTTAAAAATCCTGTTATTACACAATTCTGTAGCATTCCTCAGCAAATTATCCCCAGTACTTTCTAGTAAATTAGGCATTAAATAAAATCTTATAAATCTTTACCACAACTGTGGTTTGACTATCCTTCAAAAGCATGAGAAAAAGAGCTCCATCACTCTTTCAGATAAATGAAAGCTATTACAGTTTTGACCCTCCAATACATTATTTTCTGGATGAAAAGTCTTATAGTTTAGTCTTTCCTTGTAAATCATGCTGTCCATTCATCAGAATGAGCTTCTGATTCTTTCTATATTTCTCTTCTAGATTACTAAGAGAGACCTCATTCTGAAGTGTGAATGGGATACTCTGAGAAATGTTAACAGGTACTCGCTAGAATGGAAAGATAGTTTTCCATTTCTCATGGACACAGCTTCTGACAACAATTTTTCATATCTGGGAGTCAGGATAACTAAAGCAGCAAGTACCCATTACATTTCTAGCACAATAATTTTGTGGAAAAAGTTAGGTCCAAATAGCTGAACTCTTCTGCTGGGGCTTCTGCCTTTTCAAGTCGTAGGTGCTGTCACTGATGTGAAAAACTACATAAGGAATCATAGAATCATAGAATGCCGAAGGTTGGAAGGGACCTCAGAGGTCATCGAGACCAACCCCCCTGCTCACGCAGGGTCACCTAGAGCACGTGGCACAGGGCTGCATCCAAGCGGGTTTTAAAGATCTCCAAAGAAGGAGACTCCACAACCTCTCTGGGCAGCCTGTTCCAGTGCTTTGTCACCCTCACAGTGAAGAAATGCTTCCTTAAGTTCCTGTGGAACTTCCGATGCTTCAGTTTGAAGCCATTTCCTCTAGTCCTATCCCTGCCCACCACTGAAAAGAGGCCGCCCCCCTCCTCCTCACTGCCTCCCTTTAGGTATTTATACACGCTGATCAGGTCCCCCCTCAGCCTCCTCTTCTCCAGGCTGAACAGACCCAGCTCTCTCAGCCTTTGTTCATATGGTAGATGTTCCAGGCCCCTGATCATCCTCGTAGCCCTGCGCTGGACTCTCTCCAGCAGCTCCACATCCCTCTTGTACTGGGGAGCCCAGAACTGGACACAGTACTCCAGATGTGGCCTCACCAGGGCTGAGTAGAGGGGGATGATCACTTCCCTCGACCTGCTGGAGACGCTTTTCTTAATGCACCCCAGGATCCCGTTGGCCTTCTTGGCCACCAGGACACACTGCTGCCTCATGGTCAACTTGTCGTCCACCATGACACCCAGGTCCCTCTCTGCGGGACTGCTCTCCAGCAGGCCCACCCCTAATCTGTACTGGTGTCCAGGGTTATTCCTCCCCAAGTGCAGGACTCTGCACTTGCCCCTGTTGAACCTCATGAGGTTTCTCACCACCCAGTCCTCCAGTCTGTCCAGGTCCCTCTGGATGGCAGCACAGCCCTCAGGGCTATCAGCTACTCCACCCAGTTTGGTATCATCAGCAAACTTGCTGAGGGAGCACTCCAGACCTTCATCCAGGTCGTTAATGAATAAGTTGAACAGGACCGGACCAAGAACTGACCCCTGGGGGACACCACTAAGTACAGGCCTCCAGCTGGACTCCGCACCATTGACAACCACTCTCTGCACCCTGCCATCGAGCCAATTCCTAATCCACCTCCCTGTCCACACATCTATCCCACACCTTTGGAGCTTGCCCAGGAGGATGCTGTGAGGGACAGTGTCAAAAGCCTTGCTCAAATCCAGATAGACCACATCTACCGCTCTGCCCTCATCTATCCAGCTAGATATTCCTTCGTAGAAGGTGATCAGGTTAGTCAAGCAGGATTTCCCCTTGGTGAATCCATGCTGGCTACTCCTCAGCACCTTCTTCTCCTCCATGTGTCTGGAGAGAGCAGCCAGGATGAGCTGCTCCATCACTTTCCCAGGGATGGAGGTGAGGCTCACCGGCCTGTAGTTACTCGGGTCCTCCTTCTTGCCTTTTTTGAAGACCGGAGTGATGTTGGCTTTCTTCCAGTCCTCCGGCACCTCCCCCGTTCTCCAGGACCTTCGAAAGATGATGGCGAGCGGCTCGGCTAGGACATCTGCCAGTTCCCGCAACACTCTGGGGTGCATCCCATCAGGGCCCATGGATTTGTGGGTGTTGAGGCTCCCTAGATGCTCTCTGACCCACTCTTCCTCTACCCAGGGCAAGCCTTCCTCCCTCTGGCTCTCTTCGTGTGTCCCTAGGGCCTGGAAAATGTTGCTCTATATGTTAAAATATTTCTAACCTTTAAAATGACCACTGGAAGATAAGAACTCCGTCCTTCCCATTCAGCATGAAAGCTCCATCTTTCCCATTCCACTCTGCATAAATAAAACATTCTCAAACAATTGGTCTTCTCTGAATAGAAAAAAAAAAAAAAAACATTACTGATGATTGGGGCATGTCTTTTCTGGAGATATGGCTTATTTTTGTATTTATCTGGAACAAAAGTTTGAGAGATTGATTTTCTTGCTGTGTTCAGCAGTCTTTATGGCTGGTACAGTAGGAAATACTGAAAAAAAAAATTATTCCAAAGTAGGTACTTTTTGATGTCTCCTGTTTAGGATATTTTCAAGGATGCTCTAAATAGGTGAAATAGCAGAGATACTTGAACTCCTCGTGACAATGATTTAAATGGAGAGGAATTAATTATCTCCTTTTTAAAAACCTTAGGCAAAATTAACTCAAATACTGGATCTCTTTTTAGATTGCTTTTCAAGAATTAGATCTGACTCTAAAGAGTGAAGCCTGTAGAGGAACAAACATACCATAGATTAACAGAGTTACAGAAATGGTCTTTATTCAAGGAAACATTTAGCTTTGTCAAATCTAGGGAATACTATTCTGTAGTATTTACATTTGTTTATTTCTAAAAATAAATATTCTGTAAGACTTGGTAAAGCTAACTAAAAGAAAATAGATAATTTTGTAGGATTGGTCACTGGAAAGGGAGACAATAAGAAGACGTATTTTGCAGTTGACCAATAAAATGCACATTTTCTGGCCTTATGAACATTTTATGTGATGAATTTGTGGATGCATTACAGAATGAGTTCCATGCATTGCCAAGCTGAAATAATGATTTTTTTTTTGGCTTCTATTTACAAGAAAATTGATAGTTCCTGCTAATTTTCCTGAACCGATTCTCCATTTGCCCAGGATCTCAGTTGTCTATCACAGTGAAAAGCCTTTTCTTATCTTTTTGCTTTGGTATGCAGCCTATTTCTCCCTTTTAATCTTAAAAATACTTCCCTCACTGCTGAGATAGTCAGTGAATGTTTTCCTCACTATCATGCAGTGACTTATTCTGAAAATGGTTCCACTGAGAACTGCATCCAAAGAAGGTGTCATAGTAACTGCCAGTATGAATGATAAGTTCTATCAAGTGAAATAGAGAATTGCTTATGCTCAATTTTTGGTGTGGAAATGGTCCCTCTCAGGGAAAGAATATTTTCAAAACAATATATGAGAAGCAATCTATTTTCTTATCAATTTAATTTGAGTACTTTTGATAACTGCTTGATATTTAATGTCATTTGTTTTTCTCTTGCCTGTGAGCACTACTGAGACTAAAGAATAATTCTGTTTTGTTCTTTTTCAGAGAAATGCTGGTGGTTAAAGAGGTGGTTAATAAACCCATTTTTTCTTCTGCATGACACTTACAAAGTTGATGGTGGCAAAACAAAAATTCCAGATAATACATACATAGCTCAATATATACATAGATCAATTTAAGCATATTTTTCTGGAACTATTTATTCATTATTAGGAAATATTTCTATATGTCAGCTGCCATTTTATTTCTCTTAGAATCTTATTTTGTACTTAATATCTCAATTTATTGTTTTAAGGAATTGCTTATGCAGGATTTGTTGCAAAAAATAACAGCATTGGTAATTCTTAAAAATCACAGCTGCTTCAGCTCATAAATAATTTAATTAATCCCTCTAGAATTGCTTTGACTGGAGATTTTTTTAACTATGTGTTTTTGGGGAGAAAACCTTGCTGTCCTCTAAGGAATGATTCTCCTTCCTTTAAAATTATCTGACATTCTGAATCTTTCACCTCAGGTTTATTGTTAAATTACGTACATTTATTGTTAAATTACATACGTTTATTATGTTAAATTACATGTAACAAACATCCACAACTCACTGAATGCAAAACTTGGCTTCAATCACATATAAATGCCAAGGAATACTTGAACTGTATTAGTGACAGTCTTTATCTACTGATAGACTCTTGCTGTTGTCTTTAAATGAAAGCTGCTTACTAATTTATTGTTAAAAATAAGACACAAAATGAAACCTGCTTGCTCTTCTATTTTTAAAAATAAGACATATGAGACTTATAAAAGAATTTGCTCATTTGTCTTTCAATTAAATGTTAATAAGGTCTTTGGAAAAAAAATCTCCATATTTTGAAACCCCTCTCCCCCCCAAAAAACAAATAATACTGTGTGTTTTATCCTAGGTGGAAAAGGAGATGAGAGTGATACTTTCACACATTATTTATGTATGCTTAATATTCTGTCATATGCTTTTATTGTTAGATATCTTCCAAAAAGTATGGATTTTATTAGTATTAAGACTTCAGTAAAAAGCATTTTTGAATTTGGGCTTTTTTGCCTTGGCGAGGACTGAATAAATGGCTAGCACATTCTGCTTTTTATAGCTTGAAGATAATAAAATTCTGAAAATAACCTGTAATAGCAAAATCTTTTCTTAACCAAGAATTTCCAAATAATGTCTCTTCCAAGGACATTTCTTTTGTCTTTTAAGGAATTACTGTTGCAGAGACAATATAGATTCCATCAAAAGGGAAACTCTTCCAGAGGGCAATTCTTCTAAATTTTTATCTTCATTGTCACCAATAATTGAATCTATATAGCCTGATTAACATCTGATTAACTGGTTAGTTTAGATGTTTACTCTTACCTGACTAGAGCTAATGTTGCTTTCTTACCATTTCATTTAACATCTCCTTCCAATCCAGAAAACTCCTTCAAGTTTAAAAGGAAAGTGAATTTTTAATTTAGTCTAACAGCCTCTAGTAATACACTCTAATTACAGTCTACTTGGTGAAACTATTGCAAACTTTGAATCATACTTCATGTAACTTGTGCTAGCTTTTGTAATACGATTTTGCAGTGATGGCGACACTGATGCTGTGGGCTATGAATTCTAATTGAAGTTGACTCTCACTTTGGTTAGGTGAATAAAAAAAAAAAACAATTTGCATTGGTCTGATCAGAGTCCATTACTAAGAATGTTTTTCTTGGAAACAAAGCCAGATAAAACAGTTCTGCTTTTTTTTTCTTTTTCTCCCTTCTCTCCCATAGACATATATTTTCACCTCCTCGGTCGTGTTGCTTCAATTTTTGTAGAACTGAATGGCAACCACGATCAAGGAGCCAGTCAAGGATATTTAATGGTTGAAGCAGCATAAATAATACAGCATAACTGAAGTGTAAGAACAGGAAGCAGCAAGAATTCCTTAAGTCATCTTTGCTACACAGTGGAATCAAGTATCATCAGATTTATCTTTTACTGATGATAAACAGGCCTTACATTGAAAACTATTTGGAATCCTGGAAATTTATTTGATAAGAGAAAGTGAAGCTTTTGGTTGAATTCTTTGAATCTTTGGAGTGATGAATGTCTAAGATCTTGAACAATATTTTATTTAAAAAGCAAAAGAAAAATCAGCAAAATTTGGTTTCCTCTTATTGGATTGAATGCAATGTAAAAAGAAATTATTTTCAATTTTCAAACCGTATTATTATTAGTGAGATTAAGCTTAAAAATGTAAAAAGGTGAGTAGATGATTGGAGGTGGATCAAAATAGGTGGTATTGGCCTGGGGTGACAAAAGGATTGGCAAGATTTAGGCAGACTAATCAGTTGAGCAAAGTAATAAAGTTTTCTTAATCTCTGTCCCTGTATGAAGAGTAAGTCACTAACTGAAGCTACAGCTCTGCTACTACTTGTCTGTCAACAGTGCAAACCGATTACTAAAATTGCAGCTAAGCTGCTTTTTGAGTTTGTCTTTGAAGTGAAGTTGGTTGAATGTATGCTAGTTGGGACTAAGCTGGCATGCTTCCCTGATCTGAATTGTACAGGTGCATCTCTCACACTGGAGTCTTTATGTCCCATGCGTGAGAAAGCCTGTTTGGAGACCCAAAACCTTGAGGGAAGAGTTGGGACCAGGGAGATGGGATGTATCTATGGATGAATGTGTTTGTTGGGTATATTCCAAGCTGCACTGCATTGCAGCTTCCCCACAGCTATGGAAAAGAGAGAATGGTGCAAAGAGCGAGCACTATGATACTGCACAGCAGACAAAGATTTATCAGTAGCCAGGACGCCAGAAGGCAAACAAAGCAGAGGCTAAGGACCAGAGCTAAGCTTTTTAGTGTTCAAGTAAATCTGCATTTGCTTCAGGCTGATGAAGCCCAAGAGGAAGATCTGCTTTCCTAGTCAGCAAAAGTTTTAGGAGAGGAATTCAGTGAGCCAAGAGTATCTGCCTGTCACAGAAAAAGAGCTTAGTTTTCGCAGCCCCCAGCCTCTCTGGAGCTCAAATGGGGCTGCACATCAGGCAAGGCTAAGTCCTGCCTGCTGACTACCAAGATTTCACATCCTTTGCCTGTTGAGGTCTCTGTGGGACTAGAGGCCGCTGCTTGTCACAGAAGGAAAATAGGGCTGAGTGATACTCTCTTGCTGCTATGAGACCCAATTGCTCATAAACCAGTTTACTTTATTTTGCTTTTCAGAGCTGAGCACTTTGAAGTGGTGAGTGGAGTTAACAACTCTTGAAGGAGGCACTGGGGAATAAGAGTAGCAGCAAGGTGGCACTTTTGAGCTGCTTTATGCTTTACCTATATTCCTAATTACATGCATAACCCAAGACTTCAGTGGTTTATTTTAATAGGGAGTATCATGGCTTTTATTCACAGATGGAAAAGTGTCCCCTGCTCTGGCTGGACTGTGGTTATGGGAAGGGTATAAACCTGGGAACAGAATACAAGTTTCCTTGATCCTTGCCAAGTTCTCTGTGTTTTCATCCAAACCCACCAGAGGAAGTGTTCAACAGACAATTGGCTTTTTTCAGTAAGAGCTAAGCTCTGAAATTGAGCTTTTTATGTACCATTAAAAAAAAAGAGGGGAAAAAAAAGAGTTAATATCATTAATTGGCTTATTATGCTTGAAATAATGTGAGCAACATTATGATGTGAGCAACGATATGCCATTCCTTTTTCCTATCTATCATGTGGCTAAAGCCTTCACAAGCTCATCCGTCAGGAAATTAATACTTAAAAGTACAAAGGAAGGAGAGTGGGGAGCTGCAGAAGAGATGCTGCCTCCCAAAATTTCTAGAATGCTCTAAAATATATATTTTTATATATATATATATACGCACACACTTCTTCTTATTTCTTCTGTCCTGTCATTTTGTTTTTGCCCCATTAGTAACTCTAAACTCTGGCGAAGACAGAACTTCCAAAATTCCACCAGTGAATCTGTACTTACAGTTTGTTCTGCTTCACTGGAAATGCAGAATACCGGGAACTTCATAAAAAAAGACTTCCCTAATTTCTCATCACTTCTGTTTCCCCCATGCCCAAGGGAGATATAAATCTCACTGAGGGCAGACTTTGAACTCTTTGAAGCCACTGTAGCATCCCTAAAGTCTATAGCGACACATGGACTGTGACAGCTCTGCGGTAGCCACACACTATTTAAAAGGGTTAGTCTTATGTCTGTGACAGTGTGGTCTTGTCTGTGCTGAGTTGCATGAATTAGGTAAATTAGGCTGTTATGTATGTGGATAAGCAAAAAGATATAGCCAGAAATTGCAAACTAGTGTGTGAAATGTGTTTCTGCTTCCCTGCACTCAGAATTTGAAAGCTTAGCCTTTGCAGCAGCTGCTTCCTGAGAACTTCAGAGGAGGCTGGTGTCTGTAACACAGCCTGCAGCTGAGCGTCAGCCACTGTTTTTGGCAAAGAGCTGAGAGCAAAAATTTTTGACGTGCCAAAACCTTAACACAAACATGAATCATGTGCAAGGCCAGCCATTCACAATGAGCCAGTTGAAAATGTACTTCTTTCCAGGAATGGCTTTCATCCAGGCTGGCATGTGAACCACAGAAAGTAATTCTGCTTTCCCACAGAAGTGTAAAGGTATCAGGGCTTCTGAGCACTGCAGTCTTGAAGCGCAGTTTTACTTCAAACGTCTGTGCTGGTTATTATCTTGGTCGTTACAGCTGACATGAAACATCCTTTGTGTTTCAGAAGGAATGATAGTGCTTGGATTATTTCTAATTAATTTTAGGTATAATTTCTAAGATTAATAGGAACACCTGCTTTGGTAGGTGATCATGATTTTGGTATCTCAGTATGTAATGTTTTCATTCATAACCAAGAAGTGATTCTTTCCCTGTGTCTCTTTCAATTCCTCTTTAATTTTGTGCAGAGAAGGATGACAGCTGTTTTCACTCTGATATTTCCTATTGTAGATGAGTTTCAATAACACTTAGACTTCCAAGGCATTCTTGGAAATATTACCTCATATTTTAAGAAAGGTTTTCAGGGACCAGAAGAAGCTGGAGGCTGGATTAATCAACAAGAATTCTTTAAGACATCATGGAAGAAGTCATGGAAGTTGCCCATAAAATTTTGTAATACAGGTAGATAAAGTTACCATTGCTGGAGTTAATTGAGGATTTGGAGCTTTGAAATGAGAGGAGGAAAAGGGGAAAAAAAAATTAAATCATGGAATTGTGAAAACCCTTGAATGTGAAGAAGAATAAGCAGCTTGGCTCAGATCTTGTTGAACATGATGGGAATGGTGACATTCATATTAAAGATGAGTTACTGGGAGTTTAATGAATTGACTCATGAATATTTCTGAATTAATATAATGATTGTTGATATTTTTATCACATTGAAGGCAGTGGATCTGAGATTGTTCGTATTTTCTAAGTTACTTACTAAACACCCTTACTCTACATGTGTCCAAAGTGTCCACAGCAAAGGATTCTGGCCTGAGGTTTACTTGAGTGTTGATTTGGAGTGACAGATGAAGAAGAGACAGGATGGAACAGGACAAAGCTAGAAAATCAGCTACGAGAAGTATGAAGGAATTTGTAGGTAAGAATAATCGGAGAATCTAAGGAAAAATTTGGCTAAATACCACAAATGCAGCAATTGTTCAAAAGTGCTAGAAATCATAGAAAATTGTACAAAAGGGGTGGAGACCAAATAGAAGGCGGCCAAGGTAAAACTTGTTTGCTATTTGTTTTTATTTCTGTTTCGTGCTAAAGCAAATTCTATACTGTCTTCCTTCCAAATGTGCATGAATAATAAGAATAAAATTAAAATCAACTCTAAAATAATAAGTAGCAAAAAGCCTGAGGAAATTCCAAAATTTTGCTTGCTTTGGACTTCAAATTGTTTCCATGTTATAGAATAGGCTAGATTTAAAAAATCCAAAAGATATTTCTGGAAAAGAAGAGATTTTCCTTTAAATATGCCATAATGGAAATATATATATATATATATATTTCTCATTTATGTATAATTTCAGTCAAATGAAGTTCCTTCTACAGGATTTTTTTCCTACAGGGATCAAATTTATTCTAAATTACTGAATGTGACCCTCTTATCTGCAAGAACCATTTAAATGAGGTAAATGCCTTTGCCTCTTTGCCTCCCCACTGGGGAGTGACGACTCTCAGACTGGCTGCCCAGGTTTGGGGAACATTTTTTATTTGTTTGTTTGTTTTTTACAGCGGAGAGGTAAGGAAGTGTCATATATCCTAACGGCTTATAAAGTAATTATAAAGTAATTTGTGGTCATTCAATATGTAATTTTTTCAAGTAGAGAGGTTTTTTTTTTCTTTTTCTTCCTTCCTGAGCTCGTGCTTATTTGATAAAATCCTCAGATAACTGCAATGGTAGAAATGCACAAGAACTAGAATAGAATAAAATTTAAGTTCTATGTTTACCTTTGGCTCAGTCTTAAAACACAGGAATAGAGTTGGAAACCATTACAATCTCTGCAGAAGCCATTATGTACTCAGATAGCTTTGACACTTCAGGAGTTTTCAGGACTGCTGAAAAGAGGAGCGAGGAAACCCACACCTCTTTAAGGACAGGGTCTGGCAAATGCAGTATGCAGAGAACTTCCATGCTGTGCAAATTGGAACTGAAAGTATATCTGCATCTTATAGCTACTGTTTATTCATTGTTTTTTGATATTTTTCTATCAGCTGGAAGGAACAGCAGTTCAGCAAAACAGCCCTGATAGACTTTTATTCTATTGTGACCTGCAGTTGAGCTTCATTAAAAGCTTTAATCTAAAGCTCAACTGTGGAAAGTCTCATAGATTTAAAATGGGAGTTCTCCTAAGAGCTTTTGATTGTAAACTGAGGTAAGGTCTCATGAGCACATTTTCTTGTTTTTCTTTTTTTTTTTTCCATGTCTTCTTCCCATTTAATGTCTTTTTTCCCATTAAGTCTTAGAAAAGCATCGAAGTTGCTTTTAGAAAACACAGAATATAAAGCTTACTTCAGAAAGCTGTGCATCTGGAAGTACTTGGAACTTGATTCCGTGAATTTCACACCTGACATTCAAATCACTGGTTGCTGCAGGCAGCTCTACTACTCAGTATGAGGAATATTTTTTCTTAAGAGGGGAAGAATGTGTTTTACCATGGTTTACACTGGTCCAGCATGTGTACTTGACAATGACTGGCACACAATAGTATTCAGAAAATAAATGAGATAAATGTCACTGTGCATGTTTTTACTAGTGAATTTAGGGCAAATAGTGCAACCAAACTTTAATCAACAAAAAACATCAATCCCATGAGGCTTTACAAGCATTAAAAAAAAAAAAAAAAAAAAAAAAAAAAAAAAAAAAGCTCAAAAGAGCTGGTCATGAACCATACTGAAGCAAGACAATTCCTATATCTGCAGCTGATATTGCAGTACAGAATCTTCTGGTACAGTAGCTGCAGCTGCTGAGAGACAGAAAATTTTGAACAAATTTCTGACCTCTTAGAGTAGAGAAGTATCCCAGTAGAAAAGGCTAGATGGAATTATATGTATTATATTGTAGTATGTGTGTCTCATGTGAATGCAGTTATGAACTGTAACTTTCCTTGGAGAGGGTAGGAAGAATATCTTTGAGAGTTGTATGTTGGGCTTGACTGAAGAAGAACCTGGCTAGTTTGACATCTATCTATTGCTATGTAAATAGATGCAATAGATAGCAGGAGTTGGAAATGTTACTGAGTTATAAAGCTATATTGCTTTCATTCCAAAACTCCATGTTCTTAAAGCTGGGGAAGTGGGAGCAGAGGAAGGATGAATTTTTGCTTATAAATGAAGGATTGGAACGGACCTTCACTTTGAGGTGATCAAAAGCTGGGTGGCCAAATATGCAGCTTTGTGCTTCAAATGTGAGGAAAATGCTTGAAGACAAGATTAATTTGTAGATTGAGTGGACTTTGGGTACAGTTTTGCTTAATTTTTCCAGAGGATCTGGCATTCCACACCCAAGAGGTCATCAGCCATTAATGAAGTCTGTGATTCATGTAGAGAAATGATGGCAGAGAAATCCCAGGTGAAATAGCAACTCAGACTTTGTTTTTAGGAGATCCTTCACCTATGTTCACTTGGCAAGCTAGTAGACATGTATTTCTATTGCAATATACAGGTTGTTGATGTGCTCATTAGGATGTCCTTAAGTCCTTTTTACTTTACCTACTTATTTAATGCCAGGATCTGAAATCTCAAGGCAAGGGTTTGTAGCAGATACGAAATCAGTTTAAACAATTGGCTCATATAGGATGTAATACAATATTCATTCCCTATAAAAGTGTGTACTTGGAGAACATTAAAGTTATAAATTAAACCAACAGGTTCCTATATATTAATAATTACTCTTTCTATAGCATTCTTATCCTGACTGCAGTTCTATAATGCAATGGAAATTGACATTGGGGTAGTAAGAGTAGCATAAATGCTGCAGAACTTTTGTAGAATCACAGAATCCTTAAGGTTGGAAGGGGTCTCCAGAGGTCATCTAGTCCAACCCTGACTAGACCCTGCACATGCAAGGTCTCCTAGAGCATGTTGCACACAATTGTGTCCCAGCGGGTTTTGAAGATCTCCAGAGAAGGAGACTCCACAACCTCTCTTGGCAACCTGTTCCAGGGCTCTGTCACCCTCACTGTTAAGAAAGATTTCCTGAAGTTCCTGTAGAACTTCTGGTGCTTCAGTTTGTGACCGTTTCCTCTAGTCTTATCCCTGGCCACCACTGAAAAGAGGCCAGCCCCATCCCCCTCACTCCCTCCCTTGAGGTATTTATACACACTTATCAGGTCCCCTTGCAGCCTTCTCTTCTTCAGACTGAACAGGCCCAGCTCTCTCAGACTTTCCTCAGAGGGAAGATGTTCCAGGCCCCTCATCATCCTCATAGCCCTGATTTGGACTCTCTCCAGCAGCTTCACATCCCTCTCTTGTCCTGGGGAGCCCAGAACTGGACACAGTCTCCACATGGGTCCTCTGAGTAGAGGTGGATGATCACCCCTCTTGACCTGCTGGAGATGCTCTTCTTAATGCACCCCAGGATCCCATTGGCCTTCTTGGCCACCACGGCACACTGCTGCCTCATGGTCAACTTGTCATCCACCATGATGCCCAAGTACTTCTCTACAGAGCTGCTCTCCAGAAGGTAACTTCCCAGCCTGTACTGATGCATGGGGTTATTCCTCCCCAGATGCAGGACCTTGCACTTGCCCCTGTTGAACTTCATGAATTTTCTTTCTGCCCAGTTGTGCAGTCTGTCCAGGCCCCCTGGATGGCAGCACAGCCCTCTGATGTATCAGCTACTCCTCCCAGTTTCTTATCATCAGCAAAATTGGTGAGAGGACACTCTGTCCCTTCATCCAGGTCGTTGATGAATCATTTGAGCAGGACTGGACCGAGGACTGACCCCTGGGGGAAACCGCCAACTACAGGCCTCCAACTGGACTCTGCGCTCTGAACTCTCTGAACTCTGCCATGCAGCCAGTTCTTAATCGACCTCACTGTCCACTTATGTATTCCACACCTCCGGAGCTTGCCCAGGAGGATGCTGTGAGGGATGGTGACGAAAAGCTAGCTGAAATCCAGATAGATGATATCCACCGCTCTCCCTTCATCCACCGAGACAGTCATTCCATCATAAAAGGCTATCAGTTTAGTCAAGCATGATTTCCCCTTGGTGAATCCATGCTGACTATTCCTGAGCACCTTTTTGTCCTCCATGCACTTGGAGACAACAGCCAGGATGAGCTGTTCCATCACTTTTCCAGGGATGGAGGTGAGGCTGACTGGCCTGTAGTTGCCTGGGTCCTCCTTGCCCTTTTTCAAGACTGGCGTGACCTTGGGTTTTTGCCAGTCCTCAGGCACCTCCCCCATTCTCCAGGACCTTTCGAAGATGATGGTGAGCAGCTTAGCTATACCGCATGTCAGCTCACACAGCACTCTGGGGTGCATCCCATCAGGGCCCATGGAACTTTATTGAAAAGTTTCAATGAACTATAACAGTAAAAATACCAGGAGCGTTTTTCTGAAGGAATGATTGCTTTTAGGATCCTGAGTTGTTGAGGTGTGCTGACTTCTCCTCCTGTTGGGTGAACAGCTTGCTTTGCCATTCCATGCCTTCTTCTCTATAGCTGTTAAATGGAAGTCATGATGTTTTTCCATGAATGTTGTAATTCTGTAGCCACTAGTCATTTCTCACCTATGAAAACTCACTTGCCCACCAAATCCCAAAGGATGGGAAAGAAAAAGGAAGAAAGGATGAAAGGAGGAGAGAGAAAAAGAGAGAGGAAGAGAGAGAAAGAGAGAGAAAGAGAGAAAAGAGAGAGAAAGGAAGAAAGAAAAAAAGAAAATGGAAAAAGAGAAAAGAGAAAAAGGAAAAGAAAAAACATGAATAAACAATGAACCCTAGTAGATTTTTTTTTGTTAGATTAGGACTTTATAGAAGGCTTGGATGTTTGCTGGAATTGTGCCAATATTTTGTATTTTTGCTGAAGCTGTGTCTTGTATGCAAAGTGCTTGTGCCTTTTAATACTTTCCTCGAAACCAGAAGGAAACAGAGCTTGCAATTAATATACAATGAAAATTATTAGTTGTAGCTTCACTTGTAATTTCTTCTAACTAATCAGAACATCATTTGCTAGCTTGGGCCACACATCAAATACTAATTTATGTTTGCATTAAAGGTGGAGAGTTAGGCCACTGTCTCTGCTTTTGCTTAAGACACAATAACAGTCTGAATACTGCTAAATACAGCAATGCACAATATACAGCAGAGAAGACAATTCTGTAACTGTGAAATTCAGATCTAGTCAGTGTGATCTAATGTAGAAATAAGCAGCAAACCGCTAGATTTTGTTTCTGTCCATGCAGGCTCAAGAAACTGAGATCAGCAAGTGTAGCAGAACTTCCCCGAGATTGCAGATTTCTTCCCGCTAACCTCTGAAGCAAAACAGGAGCCTGTGGGGAGTAATGCAGTGATGGACAGCTAGAGCACTTGGCACAGGGTGGCATCCAGACAGGTTTTGAAGACCTCCAGAGAAGGAGACTCCACAACCTCCCTTCTCTGGAGGTCTTCAAAACCTACCTGGATGCCACCCTGTGCCTCGTGCTCTGGGTGTCCCTGCTGGAGCAGAGGGGTTGGACTTGATGATCTCTAGAGGTCCCTTCCAACCTTAACTATTCTGTGACCCTCCGTGTGCATCCCCACACCAACTAAATGTCACATATGAAGAAATGGTATGTATGTACGGGCAGCAACTTTCACATGCTCTAGTTATCATCCGCCTTCTTGAGCCATATTGTACCTGTTTCAATGTGAGGAGTTCTGTAATTTTGCCCGCAAATAATCTCTTTGAAGTATCTGCCTCAGCTGAATATTCTTACTGAAAATGAAATTAAATCAAATTGATTTGAGTTTCTGTCTCCTCTTTTCTGTGTACTCTTCATTACAGAGTGCTTCATGTTTTCTTCCCTGTAGGAAATGTTTTAACCAGCACAATCAAGACCTATAATCACATAACCTAACATTGATTGTAGGCATTAAAAGTGTCTAGAAGGGTTTTTTCTCTATAGATTTTTTTTAAGGAATTTCAGGAGCCTGATAGCTCATATGGAAAGCTGCTAACTTTTAGCCATAGTTGAAGTGTAGTATATCCTGTCTTTATTATTTCCTTCCTCCTTTTCATCATCAAATATATATACTTATTAATAAGCATATGTATAACATAAGATGCATACATAGCAAGCACATAGATATTATTTTCCCTCATAAACAAGTATGCGTGTGGAAAGTAGGAAACACTGGTGTTTTTACTGTTCAGTAAATGGAACTGAGGCAAAACCAGTCTCCAAAGCTTCTTGAAATCTCAGAATCTTGAAATCCCAAACACAGATCTGAACCAGTTGCTGAATTAATGGGTGCCCTAGATCTATTATGGTTTCACTGTAACCCCACTGTATTGAACACCACCACCTATCTCCTGATTATAAGTATCAGATACCAAGAGCTGTACTTGGAATACAGTTTACAGAGTGTGTACTCTAGTTTTATGCTATTTTGAACTAGTTTGAAGACTATGTAAAACAGGAGTCAGGCAAGAGATGTTAGGAGCTATTCATACAGGTAGTTTTGTCTGAGTTTACCTGTGATTTCTTGCAAAGTTAAGCAGCAAATTATGTTTTTTATATGTATTACTACTTAACAACTTTGTAGGCAACAGCAGCTTCTGTCATAAGGGACATTTGGTACCAATTTCGTTCCTGCAAGTTGGAATGGCACTAGACACATTGTATGGTGTACTGAAAGGAAGAAGGAAATATACACTCATTGCTCCTTTGTATTTCTTCTGAAACACGGTTCAACAAACAATCAAGCAGTTCATTTGACTTTACTATAGCACAGTTAACTAGATCAGCAGAAAGTTATCACCAGAGCTGTCACTTCAATTTCTAACTCATTTCCTCTCTTCTCTTGCACTATCTGTGTTGAAAAGCCCTATCCCCCCAGCTCCTACACAAAAGCAACTTGTGAATAGCAAACTAAATGCCAAAATTGTAAAACAAAATGAGAAAGGGAAATGGCTAATAAGAATATTTCCAACACCCCTTATTGTGTTGTGTGGTTAGTAATCTTAACAAAAACAGAAAGTTAGTGATGACATATGCTAAAATAATCATAGATTTTTTTTGCTCAAGTCTGGCAATTTGGGTAGGAAAGTCACCTTTATCAGTGAGTACATGTAACTAGAGCTGGTCAGAAATACTAATTGGACCTAGAGTATTTAGTTCCCTGCATGCCAGGAGGTTCTAGCACAAGCCTGCTTAGGCTGGATGACTGTTTCTTTTAAGGAGTGAACATCACAGCCCGTTGCTCTAAAGTACCGCTTTTGATGGGAGGCCTGAAGGCTCAAGGTTCTGAGCTGCAGTTGAAGTGAGGATCATGTCTTTCAGACCAGAGTTATTAAAATTTAATAGTAATGCAATAATGTAGTAGTAGTATTGGTAGCTGAACAAAAGAAAAAGATATTGTTGGACATACTGAAATATTTAAGTCTCATGCTATGTGGGCTGCCTTTGCTACTGTCAGCTTTGTGTAAGTGGCCAGGTGAGGAAGAGTTTGATAGAGTTTGATAGAGGACAATGTGGTAGCTCTGCCTTTATTTCTGAACAGCTCTGCCCTCTTATAGGGGGCAGTAGCTTCCCCTATAGAGGGAAAATAGCTTAAAACAGCTGTTTAAAGTGATACTTAAGAAAATGCATAGCCAGATAAAGCAAGATCTGGCTGCACGTTCCTGAAAATTAGTGCTACCATTACTGTTGCTAAGAATAACTCCTCTGTTCATTTTCTAGGAGTCCCACATTATTTGAAAGATTTCATATTTGTTATAATTGCACTAATTCTAGATATCTTAAATTGTTTGTATGGCTTTTGAACATTTTGAAGGTTCTTTTCTCTTTTGCACTATATTAATGGAGAAACCAAAATCTTGGCTTGAAACTTCTTGATTGCCACCATGCATATTCAGGGAAGTAATCATATGATTCCTGTGTGTGCAGAACATGAAACACCTATCTGAGACTACTGAAAATTAATTTATTCCAGTGAGCTGTCGTTTGTCTAAAGGCAGATGTTCTTACTCAGATGGGATCAAAAGTTCTTAGCAATGCAAGCTTACCTTCAGATATATTAAGGAAATCTATATTAAACACGCTTACCATTTCTTTGCAGTTCTGTTTAAACTGATTTTACTTAAGTGAATATATGAGTAAAGTCTTGAAGTTGTCCAGGAGACAAATAATGGCATATTGAAATGTGTGTGTGAGTGGAATTAGAGGGGCAAGGGGTAGAAGGACCATTTGCCTTTTTTTTTTTTTGAACATAATTCTTTGTAATGTTGGTCTCCAAGCAGTGATTTACAATTATTTCAAAGCCATGATAAAATCATGATAAATACTGTTATTTCTTAACTCAATATTCAAACCAAAATAAATGTCTTTGGAGAACCAGTTAGATGTTTATAACAGATTCACTTCACGAGGTCTGAAATGGAGTACCTGATTCCCTTAGAGACTCAATTTCTTTGCAATTTTAATGCATCCAGCCACAGTGTTTTTGGCAGCTACTGTGTCTCATAATAAACTGAAGGTTTTAAGAGTTGAAACGGGAGCTCTATAGACTCTAAAGAACTGTCATATCTCATACATGAAAAAATAGATTTAATCTGTCCAAAAAATTTTAAAACGATAGCCGTATTTTCAAGTGATATTTTCAAAAGAAGGATTTCTTTGTTTGGGATAATCTGTACAGTCCTGGAGGTTTTTCCTCAGAGTCCCTATGAAACTCTACCTTCCCTTCCCTAGGAGGGCAACTTATTTCCTCTTATAATTTCAGCTGCAGTCACGTTCTTATGCTACCTGTCACACAGCTGCCTGATGCTTTTATGGGAGTCAGTGGGGTTGTAAGTGATTGCTGCAGGCTAAACAGAAAGTGGTGGCCTCAGCTGCTGCCTAGGGCAGGAGAGTTGCAGAGCGATGGCTGCTAAGTGTGGATGGTGTGCTTCACCTCCATTCCCAGGTGTGAGGGGTTTGCTTTTGTGCCTTGCTAAATAAAGTGTCTTGTCTGTTCAGCCAGTCTTGGGAGTAGGCATTTACTCTCTTTGAAGGGCAAAGGCGATTTTTTTTTCTAAGACTGAATTATTTATCTAATTCTGAATCTAATTTCCATACTCCAGTATGTCTTTTGAGTGCCTAAATTATGGGTCGAAGAAACTAGTTGGTTTCCAAAGTAATGGGGACTTTTATATCCCAATGAAGGAATTTGGAAAAATGCCTCTGAAAATCATACTCCAAGATTCTTGTCACACAACCCATTAAAAATAAGCGTATCCAAAGTCACAGATTTTGACAGTTTTCCTTTTCCAAAGCTCAAAGCTTATTTCCAAGATACAAAAGAGAAATGTGATCAAGGTACATAATTCTAGAGTGATGGATTATATTATTTTTAAGAATTGAACCACAACCAGTGAAAATTTTTCTATTTGCCTAGGCAGATATGGATCCATTCCTAAATGCAGAAGAGTGGATACAAGTCAAACTTCTTGAGGTCTGGCTTTTTTTAATCCGGAAAATTATAAATGTGACAGTATTACTACTTAGAAAACATATTTTTGTCCTCTCTTTGCAAATATGATTTTTGTGAGTACCCATTTCCCTGAAAACATGCCCTGCAAATCAGCTTTGGAAAAAAAAATGAGATAACAGAAATAGTACTGATTTCTTCCACCTCCGAGTCTATGTGAGGGATTGTAGGTTCGAGTGTCTTGCTTTGATATACCCTCATAACAGGTTATCCAACTATATGATACCTTCTGCTATCATATGCCTAGCTTAGTAATATGATTCTGTCCTCATGCATTTAATTATATTCCCTTTGTTCCTCTACTTGTAAAGCAGCTAAAGTAAGGAGCAGGTAGATGAGGGCTTACTTACATAATTTCTCTTCTACTTAGATTCTAAGCCACTTTCTTCTAGTGGAAAGATGCTAGAATAAATAGAGTTGCTATAAGAACGATGTCTTCAGGAATGTGGGGTAGACCTGAACAAAATAATATACCTTGAAGATAGGTCTAAAGGTTGTCTTTAAACATGGAAATTGATATGAAGTCTTTTGGCTTGTTTCTGTGTTTCCTTATATAAAATACCAACAGAAAAATAAGATAGTATTGACTGAAATACATATAGGATGATACAAATGCTCATAGATGAAGACAGCTAAGTGCACATGAAAATATATAAAAGATATTTCATAACATTATTCAGAAGCGTATTAGCAGAAACACAGAGTCCTCCAAAATTCAGGGCTGACATTAGTTTTAGAGGAATTTGAAAGTGTAGAATTGCTGAATTTGTTTTATTTTATTTAACAAGAATAAAGATGAGAAGTGAAACACTTGAAGGTAGTTAAATAAAAAAGCATGTCAATCTTAAGTCAGTGTCTTGATGTGAATTCATTAAGATACAACCTTTAATCACACGACCGCAAAGCCTGTTCTATTACCCAGCTTCATTAACTGCATGAAACAAATGACAGCTGCTTAATGAGGGGTTGCTCAATCATTTGTTTTATATGGGTGATATAAGCCAATCTGAGGGTGAGTGATGCAACTAGCCTTTCCTAATGAGTAATGGTAGGGCACAGCTGAGAGACAGAGTTACCAGAGAGACATGAGGGTCAGCAGAGTATTATGGAGGAATGAGTGCAGCTGTAATTTTTTCAGACAAAAATTTATTTGTCATTTCTAAAGCCAGATAGAGTTGCTAAAGTAAGGTCAAGTTGGATTATTTGCAAAAGATTAGGTAATTTAAAAGCTGCGTAGTGGGGAGATTGACAGGGAAGTCTCACAGGAGGTGGTTTTAATCAACACATTTTTCTTTGCGTTGGAAAAAAATAGATATCAGAGGTAGCTCCATCTCTTGGATTAGAGAAAGAATCCAGGTGCTCTCACTCAGCTTTTTGCAGTGCAGTCATTTGCCTGTAAATAGTTACAGGATGGTGGAAAAGAGACTGTCTGGTCTTTTGTAGGATAATACAGTGCACCTGATATTGACAGATTTTTTTCCAGGGGTGATACTCACCAGTGAGATAATGTGGCAACTGACATCATGGCAGGTAGCTGGTAGTGAAGGGGATGTAAAAGTAAAATATGATTGGTGCCCCACTTCTTTGTGCTTATGGTAGTTATAAGAACATCCTTCTTAATGATTTCTCCTCTATTTGAAATACCTTTAGGTAGTGTTATTATCTGAGTCTATGTACAGAGCATGACATAGTTACAGGCATTAGTTAACCTAAATTTAAGTGTCTATTAATATAAATTACCTTCCCTCTTGTCTTTGCTGATAGCCTACAAACTGTGCTGTATATGTGGTGCCCTCAAATACTTTCTGCAGACATCTTCTCTGACAGTACACTGTGGTCCTAGACTCCTCATTTTTGGCCTCAAGTTTAGATGGCTAGAGACAGCAGTGAGAAATCTCCATACCCAGCCTGTAACAGTAAAGATGGAAATATGCTTTTTTTGTGTAAGATTAAATTACATACAAATCATTTCAGCCTTTTGCATTTTTTTACTACAATATTGTATATCATTACAAATGTTGAACTAGATCTCTAAATTAAGAGTCATTGGATTTTTTTTTCTTCCCTTTATTTTTTTATGGCACATTATAAATAAATCTGAAATGAGAAAGAAATGAGAAGTTACTTTCCCTTAAAAATAAATATCAGAATTTGTATTGTATAGTTCTGAGCAATAAAAAAATCATACTATGGTAATGAGAATAAAACTGCTCTAGTTGTATAACTCACAAAAGAATAAGTTGGAATAAACATCTTAGCACACAATAACATCATTCAAATAATACATACAGTGATTGTAGGAAGATGTTGGCTGCAAACGTTTATGACAAAAATGAGTTCTGGCCTTTATATATTACAGAAAGAAAACAAAAAAGAAACTTCAGAGTTAATGTAGACATGCCACTAGAATGCTTTTTATTTGCAATTTTCATAAATGAAATAATGGAAGTAATTCAGTAACATAGATGAAGACTGAAGCTGTACACACATAATAAAGAGAAATCTGAAACAAGTGTATTTACTTGAGCTCCAATTGTCTCTGTGTGTTTTATTTGTTGTTGCTTTTGGTCTTTTTTCTGTTGTTATCAGTGAAATATGCAGTATGGGTAGTTACCTTAGTAGAGAAAAATGAGTTGACTGGAGAACAGAAAGGTGCCAAACTTGAAAGTTTCTCTGCTAAATTTGAGCTGAGTTTTCTCTTTGGTCTCTCTGTAGTTGGAATCTGAGGTAGGGAAAGAGAGCCAAATTCTCACTGTTTTTTTTGCCTCCTTTTGTGCAAGGTAATTACAGATACTTCTTTTGGGGTAGATCTTTGCCTACCAGTATTGATATGCACTGGTATGCGTAAATGAGTCTTTCTAGTACAAACAAACACTTTGGAACTAAGACGCTTGCAGAATAATGCCAGTGGAAACATATTTTATAAAGTATTTTCTAAGTTTTTGCTGCTTATATATTTATTGCAATGAACTTGGAACATGCAGGTGTTTACAGAACATGAATCCTTATTGAAAGATATTATTTTAAAGATCTTTTGTAAACATTTCACAAAAAAAAAAAATCTTTTCTAATTCCAGTGAATATCACTATGTGCTTAAAAAATGTTCCTGGTAATTAGCCTTGTTAGGTACAAAGGAGGAATTCTGTCACACCATTCATAAAATCATTTTTAAAATATTCCCTTTGACATTTATTTGATCAACCTAGGAGGGCATCATGTACTTCAGCTATTTCTACTACATCTATGTTTCATGAAACTCTTCAGGAAAACCACAAGAAACACAGTAACTGTTTCAAACCTGATACACCTAGACCCATGTGTGAGATTCTGCTGTTAGTAATGTCTTTTCCTTACTGTTGTCCACTCCTGACATGCTTAAAATGTTCTTTTCATTAAAGCTCTGTTACTTTATGAAACTTTTTTTCTAGCTCACATGTATAGAACAGTCCTTTTACTCAGAGAAGCAAATCACACAAATCGCACATCATATGAGAAACAGACTCTGATATAACATTTAATCCTCTCTCATCTATTTTTGTCTGAAAAGCATTGTGAAAGTGCTTGCCTAGGGAGCATGTGCAATACAGGTTCATATTTCAGGAGCATTTGTGCAGTTTGTGTTGCTGTATGTATTACAGATACACCATCAAATATTTGGAAGAGACAACAAAAAGTATTTTGGGAAAACTTATGGTGTCTAATTATAGAGCGTGTTTCTGTATCAATGATAAAGACTGTGATGAAAGCAAACTCTTTAGTCCATGTAATCTCTTTCTATGATAAAGAAAGTAAGGCCAGCCCTCCTTGCTGCCACTCCAACAAAGCATCCAGCAACTATGTACTCTAATGTGATTGTCCTCAAATGCCAGGAGGTTTAGACATTTTTTTTCCTATTTGTTTTCTGATTAAATAATGCACAAAGAAGCCTCCAAAAATAAAACAGCAAACAGTTTTTGCTCTCTTTCTTTGTTAACAAGTGCTGTCAAAATATCAGTTGTTATTGCAGGTGACAAAGGCACTTTCCAACCCTCAGGTATTACAAGGATTTTGCTACCTGTGACAGCTGGCATGTATTTCTGTAAAATGTTAAATGTTATTTAATCTATGCATAGAATGTTATTG
The DNA here is from genome assembly GCF_003342845.1 of Nothoprocta perdicaria. Classification (NCBI taxonomy): domain Eukaryota; kingdom Metazoa; phylum Chordata; class Aves; order Tinamiformes; family Tinamidae; genus Nothoprocta; species Nothoprocta perdicaria. The sequence goes on from NW_020454439.1 coordinate 1,131,082, forward strand.
GATTGTTTATTTAGGAGAGAAATACTTTTAAATGCTATTCATTTAAATGCTATTCCCATTCTTCTTTCTATAACTTTTTATGCATATTTTTAAACCTTTTTAAAGTAGTTTTTAAGTTTACATAACTTAATATTTCAACCCTAGGTTCAGATCTGTTCTCCTGCCCTATTGGATATTTTGTGGCATGTCAGTATTGATGTTTTCATTCTGTTTGTTGGCAGTTGTCTTTGTGGATGGTGTGACTTGGTCTCATGTTGGAAAGAACTGCTATAGTACCAGTCCACATTAGTGAAGAGCTCTTCTGACTGATTAAGCCAGCATCTCATTCAAAAGAGAGCTTAGGAGACAGCAGTTTTTGAGTTTTGCTTGCTTTTCTTTCCCAGAGCTGTTCTGTTTGTTACTGTATTTTCCTCTAAAGTCAACTAGAGACAGAAATCAGCACACTTATTAAATATTCAGGTGAATACAGCAGTATTTATGTCAAATAATGTAGGATCAAAGGGACATTTCTGTATGCAAGACATGCAACACTGATCATTGAATTTCGGCAGAAAAAAAAGATACTCGGTGTTTAAGTTCCTATCAGACTGCTTTAATCTCTTTCTAGGCTGTCTAGCTGTGGTCATTTGGGCACTGGGGCAAAAGCTGTATTCTCTGTCTCTAGCATAACATAACATCTACGCAGCAGCTTTTAAATGCTTGGTTTTATGTTGGAGTAATCATTGAAGAGTTGGGTGGCTGAAGGTATTTGTATGGGCCTGGGATGGGGGTTGGTTCTACAAAAGGGGCTTCACCAACAGCTAGCCCAGAAAGCAAATGAATAATTTAATTCAGGCCAAATATCCTGAATTAGTAAAACTGACTTGACATTTCTAATGAAGAAATCCAGTTCTGTAATTCAAAGTTATTCCTTTTTCTAATCTTGTCTTCCTGCTGACTGAAATGGATAAAAATTCATATTGAAATGGATTTTTTAAGTTATTGAAACATAAGAAAAGAGTTAACTTTGCTTTGGAATTCTGAGAAGAGATATCTTCAACTTGAATATTTTGTATATTTTGATTTTTTTTTCTGACTTGGGTTAAGAGAGTCTTTCTGCAACATTTGAATTGATACAAGTCATGGAAACTATTTCTTTGCCATGTAGTATTCTTATTCTCTGTGTGTTTTGTTTTACATGGTGATGGCGCATGTTCTTAGTGGGCATAATTGGTTCTGTGGGAATGGGTACAAGAACAAAATCTTTTGTGTACACTCTTTGTCAAACACCTCTAGAGTTACCACCACAATGTAGAACTGTCTGATGGAGAGAAACTTAACCAGGGAACTGGAGAATTACACGCTAGTTCTTTACCCTACAACACAATTTGACATACTTGATGCCAGGCAAAAGACATGGTAAATATCTAGTACCAGGAACTCAGTTAATAAGGTGCCAGTAGGTAGCATTTTGGGAAGTATAAAAGACTTTGAAAGTTTTTTGGGCCAACATAGACAACATGATACACATGGGCAGAAGCGGTCGTGCTAAAACAAGTATATCCTTGTTTGCTGATGATATGAAACTGGGCACAGTAGCCTATATCCAGAGGGCTGCGCCACCATCCAAAGGGACCTGGACAGACTGCACAACTGGGCAGAAAGAAAATTCATGAAGTTCAACAGGGGCAAGTGCAAGGTCCTGCATCTGGGGAGGAATAACCCCATGCATCAGTACAGGCTGGGAAGTTACCTTCTGGAGAGCAGCTCTGTAGAGAAGTACTTGGGCATCATGGTGGATGACAAGTTGACCATGAGGCAGCAGTGTGCCGTGGTGGCCAAGAAGGCCAATGGGATCCTGGGGTGCATTAAGAAGAGCATCTCCAGCAGGTCAAGAGGGGTGATCATCCACCTCTACTCAGCCCTGGAGTAGCCCCATGTGGAAACTGTGTCCAGTTCTGGGATCCCCAGGACAAGAGAGATGTGGAGCTGCTGGAGAGAGTCCAGCGCAGGGTTATTGAGGATGATGAGGGGCCTGGAACATCTTCCCTCTGAGGAAAGTCTGAGAAAGCTGGGCCTGTTCAGCCTGAAGAAGAGAAGGCTGCAAGGGGATCTGATAAGTGTGTATAAATACCTCAAGGGAGGGAGTGAAGAGGATGGGGTCAGCCTCTTCAGTGGTGGCCAAAAGAAGTAGAGGAAATGGCCACAAACTGAAGCACCAATATTTCTACAGGAACTTCAGGAAAAATTTCTTAACAGTGAGGGTGACAGAGCCCTGGAACAGGTTGCCAAGAGAGGAATCTACTTCTCTGGAGATCTTCACAACCCACTTGGACACAATCCTGTGCCATATGCTCTAGATGACCCTGCGTGTGCAGGGGGATTAGACTAGATGATCTCTAAAGGACCCTTCCAACCTTAAGGATTCTATGATTCTATGATATCAAAGGAAATGTTGAACAGCATTTAGTTCAGGGATAATATGATGGTATGATTGTGTTACTAATCATAATAATCACAGTTTTCTTTAGAAAATATGTTTTAATAAAAAAGAGAGACAGTGGAACAAAAAAGTAGCATTGGTTTTGCAACTCTTGGACTTGGGTGGGGAGGTTCTTCTTGTAGGGGAAGATGTTTTACGAGTTCTGCATAGTAGCTTGTCGGAATTCAGGATGTTTTGTAAAATAGGACAGAAGCTGACAGTAAGTTTTTCAACCTCTTGGCATGTTTTATTTTTTGCATCTCTTAAACTCCTGCTCTCCTCTTAGTCCCTGCTTGCCTGTCTCTTGTTTTAAGATGTCTGTCTCAAGGTTTGTTTGCACGTGAACTCTGTGGTTTATCAGACACTGAAAATGCCTATGGAAATGTGACAGTTTGGGCTTTGAACTTCAAGCAAAACATATTCTGGGCATTTATATATACAGTTTACGCTTCCGTCTGCCAGAACAGACATATGTTAATAAAATCATATCTATTTTTTATATTCTTCAAAACCTCTCTCCCCATTTTTTCACTTGGTCTCTTGGAGTCTAGGAGTTCAAGAAATCTTAGAAAAATAATTCTGTATTCTGAACCTGTCATCTTAGTTTAGGATTATCTGTGCTTAATGCCACTAATTTTAGATAGGCATGGTCTTTATGGTACACCTGATTTGTTCTCATAATTATCCATAAAAAATTCTTCCAAATTTTTCTTCCATCTGCTAAAAGAGGAGTAGACTCATTTGTAGTGCCGAGCCAACAAAATATTGATGGCAAACTGGAAGATAAGATAGGAAAAGCTGTCCAGGAATTAGTCAAGTGCCACTTTCTTCAATTACTTGTTGTCTGTTTGTCTTACTAAGCAATGCCTTTAATGAATCAGTGTATAGTCTCCTTAGTGATTGTTGTTTTCATTATGAGAATATACTGCAGACAGTGGGCAAATTTAAAGTAGACTGAAGAAAAGCAGTAAATGGCTGAAAGAAAAGTCACATGCTTGAGAATATGTACCTGCACACACTTTTCTTTAGTGGAGTTAATTTTTTTTTTAGTTCACAATGCATGCCTTATAGTAAGGCATGAAGCAACAGTCAGCTTGACAATCTAGAAATGTAGTTGTGACTCATGTCTGTTTTCTTCTTTTTCAGGAAAGTCATAATTCTGTACAGAATTTTGAGGTAGACTACAATTTCAGTATAAGGACTTTAAATCTTCTTGTGGAGGAGTTTAAAATGCCTTTTTTTTTCCCTGTCATTTTTAAAAGCATTAAAAAAAAAAAAAACTGACCTCATCAAATATGGTCAGGTCAATGAGCTGTCTGTTGAGGCAGCTCTCCTTTTCTCCCTAAACTGTGAAGAATTTTCTGCTAGCTTGCTATGAAAAACAAAGAAATGGCTTATTTGCAACACTCAGTATTCAATATTGCATTGCATTGCATTGCATTGAGTTGGCTCTAGTGTGAGGTTTATACAGGATCCCTGCAAAGAATAGTAGGAAAAAATCTCAGCTAGGTAGGTGTTCTTCGTAAGCAGCTGTGTCTTGCTTTTGGATGTGATACTTGTCCTTAACTGGAATATGTTTGAGCGTACAATATATGCTCAAAGAAGAAGATCAAATTAGGATTGTGTGATTTCTAGTCCAGGGGTTCTTATGTCTTCTTGAAGCATGGTCTCAAAAAAACCTCTTGTTCAAATTTCCATTTCCTCCCTTCTTATTTCCTATATCTTCAGTTCCTTACTTTAGCGTCAGTGACAAAAAACAATGGCTAAATATTATTTATCTGAACCTCTGTATTTTATAAGAGCCGAGTCAGGATAAATCTTCTAGACTATGACCAGTCAATTTTGCAGTGAGTTTGTGTTTGCGTGTGTGTGTGAGAGAGAGAGAGGGAGAATGAGAGAGAGAGCAGATGCTTGCTATTAACTATTATTATGCCTCGCTATCTGTATTTCAGAGCTATACATTGTAAAAGTATTTTTCTGTGTCCTGCTCTTTACTTGATCTTCAGTGCTCAATAAATGAATGACTATCTGAAATCATACCTTCTGTGTTGGGGTGGATTGCTTTGGAGCAGTATAGGATGGCTGAATTTCTGAGCTATCTCTCACAAGTTATTTATTGAGAGGTGGTAGGCAACTGCGATCTGTTCTATGCAGATATATTTGCTTTACTTTGCCTTGATGCCAGCAAAACAAACTTTCAAGCTCTAGGCACAAAGACAATGACTTCAGGGGAGAATGAAGAGGCAGTAATTTGCAGATATGCCTATCTATCTCACTTCCCCAAATGGGTATCTTGTTATAAATAACTGCATAATATTTCCATCACAGCTACTAACGTGCAGGGTTTACAGCATATATTTAAGTTTAATGGATTTTAGTTTACCCTTGAGAGAAGGACAAAGTCTCAATAGGGCAACCTTACTTCCTTTAGACAAGATATAAGCAACAACTGTGTAACTGCAGAGCAGGTCTAAAAATAGCTGCCTGGCAGTACAGTACAAAGCAATGAGGTATAAAGGCAAGATACTCGGCCTCATACTGCAGTTAGCTGCTTGCTGGCCATTTTCTGAGCTTTAATTCAAAGTATTATAAAAGCACCAATGTAATAGGTAGATGCATAAATTCTCCTGTTGCATAAGTTAGCTGTACTTCGTGGAGTTGGATCTGCCCAAACTCATTCAGATTATGTGAGGCAAATGACAAAGTATCTTACCATATTAGTAGATGGTAGGAGTGGTTTCAACAAGGACAAACTAAACCTCCTCTTTTCTCTCACCCGCCTTTTTAAAAAAAGAAAAATAGAGGGAAAGATGGTGAACATTTTTCCAAATTAGCACACAAAGACAGCAAGCCAGCAACAAAGATGAAGGTGACTCCTTTTCTGAACAAGATCTCTAGCTTTCATGGGTAGCCAGCCCAGTCCTCTTGCAGCAGAGCTGCCCTATTGTTGCAGAGGAGGTGGAATATAATCCAAGCAGTAGGTGCTCACCAGTTCCAGTAGTCAAAAAGGCTGTTCCAATCTCTCAGCATCCTGCATATTTAAGGAAAGATGATAGGAAAGCCATACATTGGGCTGGCTGAAATTCAATGAGCATCCTACTAAAATGTATTTATGCTGTATAGACATATAGATAGACCGGTTCCCTGGTGTATTTGGATCAATGAACCACTGTTGGTTTAGAGTGTTTCTTACCCCCAACTTTAAAGCCTATAGGTCGTCTGTTGCTCTCAAGAATAGTTGCCAATGAGTTACAATGACTTGAAAGCATACATAATCCTTTTCATTTTTTTTTAAAGAGGTGCCCTGTAATCATCAGAAAATTGCCATTTCTTCTACAAGAGCACACATGCTAATTAAAGCCACTTTTTAGCTGCATTATTAGTCTCTAGACATTTGAGACAAACATGTTTCAGCACATTGTACTAAGAATGCTCTCCCCTTCCCTCCAGAACTGAAGCTGAATGGTAAATAAATGTAAATAATCCTGAAAGTATATTAGAAAAAAAAAATATTGTGTGTATGTAGTTTTTGGTTGTTGTTATTTCTTCAAAACGCTTTGCTGTTCTGTGGAGGTTTGCAAGAGTAGAGCAGCCTTTTTATATTATATTTTTATTTATTTTTATTGCCAAAGAGAGGTGTACTTTGATGGATGCTCTGCAGTAAGTTGCAGCTTTCCCTTCGGTGTTTTAGAAGTCAATGTTGGCATCTTCAGATGCCAACATCTGTGAGCTCTGTTTTCTCCACCTGGGGGCAGGTTCTCAGTGGATGCAAGTAGCCTCAGGATGTAGTGAAATCACTGTCTTCTTGACAGAGCAAAGTTAACTACTAGGAAGCAGCAGGGTACGTAACAGACATGTCATGTGTGCTCCAAACAGGAGCCAGAGGAGTAAACTGTGGCAAATATATAATATGAAGGAATTAAATGTTTAAAATTCTTATATATAGAAACTTAAGAGTTTAATGTTTTGAGGACAGTGAAAAACACCTAAAATCTTTGAGTCTCCTCCAATTGTCTTGAGTGGAAATTATGAACTCTTGGCATCTGGTGATCAAGCGAAACAATGGGCTAAAATTATAATTTTAGGCAGATATTGGTTTGATATTTAGATCTGTTGAATTAATTCAATCAATTCATTTTTAAATTGGACTTTGACAGCATATAAATGACCATTATTCCTTTTTAATTTTGAATTAGTCCCTCACGCTGCCTAGTGCTGCCTGCTGTCTGTGAAATTATCTCTTTCCAGTTTTGTTATCTTTAAGTAGTCAGAAAATCTAATTTTGTTTACTATAATTGTATGTCCATTAGCTTTTAAGTTCATTTTCTGGTCAGCCTTTAAAAGTTTGACAGCTTCCATTGTTAACCCAAGTATAAGTTTACTTGGTAAGATATTAAGTAGGGAATGGAGGTAGCTGATAAAAATTGTCCCCAGAAGAAACCTTACTAGTCATCATGAGAGTTCTTTCACAAAATTAATCGACTTTTCAAAGTGTTTTTATTTTTTTAGTGAATTAAGCAGGGATTTTGCCTCTTCTGGGAGCTATAAAAATAATTGATAAAGCAACATTGCTGTATAATAGTGCAAAATAGAATTAAGTCATTACTCTAATGCAAGAGTAATGAAAGTAGTCATCTCTGGCTAGGATAAAGATAATACCATGATATTTTACCAGATTATTTAAACATCCTGTTTACTCTCCTGGTATCTCTGGACAATGTGAAATGTATGCTTTAAAAGTGTTTAAAGAGCATCTGCACTGTGTTGCTATGGTTGAAGATTTGCTATCTAGCTTTATTAATCAACATTCTTTACCTTTGAAGAATGCATATTTCAATAATTTTGCTATCAGTCTTTATCATGACAGTCTGATACTTGTAGATCCATTTTTATTTTATTTTAAACTAACAGGAGACAAAGTCCTGAAGAAAAATGACTGCATAGAAATTTCTGCTTTAATTTTAAGTGTATTTCTAAAAATTAGTTGTACCAATGAAGAATTCTTATAAACAGATCTGAAAAATTTCAGAGGCCATGTTCTTCTAGAAAAGGTCTGTCAGTGCTGTGATTTTCCCACCTATATTTTTGGCAAAATTGCCCTTTCTTCATTTTTCCCTCTCTTGTAACTTGGGTCTTAGAGCAATGTGTTGCAGTGCAGTGACTGAAATTATGTTTAGTATATATTTTTTAAAAGACCATTATTGTGAAACACTTCACCTAAGTAAAATTAATGCTTTTAGCTTATTATTTAAGACTGTTTCTGAATTCTTGCTGTACTGTGTGTAGAACCACAAGAGGAAAAATAATGTCTTGCTTAAATGTTCTGGATATGTGTTTGGGAACAGAGGGCCTATAAAATGCCTGGAATGATTCCTGCATTATTCCAAACAACTCTGCCTCTCCAATTTTAAGTAGGAATGGTCATATCGGTGCCATTTTTCATTGATTGTCACTGAATATCAATGACTCCCTAATCTGGATTTCACTCATTTCATCTCCTTTAGATATAGATTTTAGAGCACTACAAACCAAAGAAACGTTTTTTTTTTTTTTTAATCTCCATTCCTCTGCTCATTGCATAGCAGGTGTTTGTCTTATGGCCTGGCTATGTAACATGGAAAAATCTCCAAATTTCAAAAATGCATCAAAAGTCCGAGTCAGATTCAATAAAGGAAAATCATACCTAAAATGGAATTTAAGCAGAAATTTCAGGTGTTGTTTGTTTATTAGTTAAAAATAGCCATGTATTTTTTCCCTTATTAGGTTTATCTTTCTATAAAGTCACTTGAAAATTATTAGTCTTTATAGAACAGATTATGTCTTTGAACAGCAGAAGCAAACATGCAAATTTAACACTCAGTGCTAAAACTGAGTGATCATTTCAGAAAATGCAAAGCCTATAGCTTTGCATATGCCTAGATATATATAGCCTCTCAAATGTACACATCTCTGAAAAATGGGGTTTTTTTTGCAGTTTTCTGAAATGTTTCTGCAATACAATAAGGAATAGCTTACGAAAGTTAAAGAACTGCAACTATAACAAACTTATGGTCATTTAATATTTCACTGTCAAAGCCTGACTTCACAAAAACATTAATAAAAGTGGTAGCCACTCTACAGGAACACCCAAAGTCAAAAATATGTCTTGATTCATGATCTCTCCCTCTAACTACACAAACTAATTCAAATACTTCTGTTTTGGTGCTTATGCGTCTTCTCTATTGCACAAATGAAAAAAAAAAAATCCTAACTATCCATAACTGCTGTTGGTTTGTGACCTGAAGTTTGCACTAAGCTACGTTTCTTTAGGCCTTGTATCCAACCCAACTCAGAACTGTGGTCCCAAGCATCCAGGCTCATCCATTCCCTTATTGGACTGTGAGGTTATAACACCACAGCTTCCACCTTGACCAAGTGGCTATCTACAAATTGGATCATTAGCCCTGAGAGCACAAAGTTAGTTCTTCTGAGTAACCCCAGGTGAATTCTTAGAAAACCAGACAGATTTTGTCACTCATGCAGAAATTGAGACCTCTATTCCACTACTGGCATCTCCGATGGCTGATACTTATCTGGCTTAGGTGTTTCTCCACTGGAGAACCATTAAAAGCAGTTGATGTGTTGGAAAAGCGATGGCAATAAAGTACTGATGGATATATGCTATAAACACATATAAGTTAACTTTACCTCCTTGAGTAGTGTTGGCATTCAGGCTTTTATAACTGCATTGTAAATATGACTGAAGTCCTTTATCAGCTTTGCCTGTTTACTTCTCAGTTACTGTTTTAATAACACTTAATTTCTTTCCAGTAACAATATTTATGCTTTTTTTCTCCAGTGAATATTTAGTTACTGAGATGTACTTGCACTAGTGCATGTTATTCTGGTTACCTTTTTGCTGTAATTTCTGTTGACATTATATATATATCAGTCCAGCATCAAAGCTGCAATTTCACACACTAAACATTTGGTAACAGCTGTGCATTTGACTCTTTCATTCAGTACTATAATACAAAATTCCTGTGGTGTTTCTTTTCTCTGTGACAGGAACAGAGGCTGAGCTAAACAGAAAATGGGCAAGCCAAGCACATATCAAGCAGCTAATGTAACAATATTTGTTATGTAGTTATGCATATTAATGGATTAAGCAATGATTAAAGTGTTTTAAATATTACGGTCACTAAATGATTGGGAATATATATAGCTTAAAAGGAGTTGTTGCTTAGATCTGATCCAGTTCTGTCATTGTGCAGAAACTGCACTCCAAAAATCCTTTGTAGAACACTGTGAAAAGTAAAAGGCTTGTAAGTACAATATTTGGTACAAGACTGGTAATTATATGTAGCAAACATGAAAATATCTATAGAAAACAAAAGGAAAGAAATGAATATTTATTACCCATGCATTTGAACAAGAGAATTGCCATTTAGACATTGCAAACAAGAGGTTAATGGCTTTCTTTCTCGGATCTCTGTGATTGATTTTCCCAAACATACTGTGCTTATGGAAACTATATTCCTATCATACACTATGCCCATTCTATAGTGACTACAGAGAAATGAAGGAAATACTGTACAACATGTTAGCTATCCTAGTGTGCAAGATGGTTGAATAGACAGCCCATTTTTAAGGTTGCTTCTGCCCCTTCTTTCTTTTACATTCCTGTATCATCTCAAGTATCTGTTACTTGGAAAACTCATATTAAATGAGCTGAATTTTTTTTCAAGTTTTGAGCACTGGCCATGATAAAGCCCTTGGGGACCAAAAGTGCCCAGAACCTTTGGAAACATTCATCTTTCACTCTTTTCACTGTTTTCATATCTCTTCCCCTTTCTTGCCATAAAATTTAACAGCTGGAAATTTTTACAGATTGTACACAAGAGCTCTGTGAGTGACCAGCCAGCTCATAGGCAACTGAGAACTTCTGCTGTATAAAACTTTCCATTTATCACATTGCTATTCAAAGATCCTTCTTCTCTTTTTTGCCTATTTAGGACAGGATTTACTGGCAACTCTCATGTTAATTAGTGCCTGAATATGCAAGTAGGTTTTCTGATAATGTTTAAAGTGAATGACAGACCTAGAATTTGGCTTTAACGCTGCCCCTTTGGAAGAAGCATTGTATAATGAACATTGAAGCTAAAGTAATAAAATTCTGTCTTAAATACTGTCAAACTGTTCAGAATTTATACAATGTTTATAATTTAAACTGCCTTCTAAATCAGAGAATCACCTTTTTTCTTTGCCTGGGTTGTTTGGAGCAGCAAATCAGTACAACTCAACTACTGAAAAATGTTCTTTGTACCCTTTGTTGTACCATAGGGAACACCATGCTCTTTATTTGGATTCAGGGCTTAGCCACTAGAGAGGAAAACAAGGTAGTGTAAGTTAGGTCACATAGACTTAAAATTGCAAGAAATGAAATCCTGTCCTTGGTGGAATTTTTATTCTGTAAAGCAAAGAACATGCCCTGGCATCATCTTAAGACCTAGCTGCTGTTGTTACCTGTACACATTAGGTATGTGGGTGCCAAGATATAATTTTGTGATGACAGACAGCATTGTAATGTACTTGTGTAATTATGCAGTTGGCCATAAAATCCTCAGTGGAAGTGCCTGATCCCTGTGCCACTGACCTGAACAGCTGGATTTCCCCTTTTGCAATGGATAGCTGACACCAGCAGTTCAGGAGCTCTCTGTAGGCTGATTTATTGAAGAAAGCCTCCTGTAAAAGCACTGATTATAGAGCAAAGGTATCAAAACCCCATCTGTTTGTGAGCATGAGGAAGGAATACAGCTAAGTAGACATACTGGCTGCAGTGAGCAGAGCAGGGAAACAAATTATTGCCGACCTGTTCAAGTCAGCTAGCACAGCCACTAGAAGGCAGAAGGAAGACCACTCGTACTACTTTATTAACTTTGGAAACTAAAATAAGCCTGCCCTGAGGGCACTGGCTGAGGAGATCAGAATGGTGCTGCTGAAACTGAGTCACTCCTGCTTCAAGAATAATCCAATAAAGTTAAGGCTGGAGGTGATATTTCAGAGCTGCTCGTAAAGGTAACTGTCAGAAAGCAGCAAAGCAGCAGTAACAAAAAACAGGAATATGAAAACGTGGAGCTGGTGGAAAAAATAGAAATAGAAGAAAATAGAAGTTTTAATTAACAACATAATTGGGTTTCAAAATCAGTTCAGCCCTTCATTAAAAGGTCATTTGAGACTTGTGGCAAAAGAAATGCGCCTTCAAATATGCTAGCATTTTCCAAAACTGTAAGCAGACCAGCCACAAGGTGACCAGAAAAGGAATGGTTAGCAAATATATCAAATCATGGTTCTTGCATGATCATTGACTTCTGTGGTCCTTCACTGGTTTATAGGAGCTGACCTGCTATTTAGCACTTCAACCGTGAATAGTGGTAAGGTGATAGAGAAGAGGTGTTTCTCCTCAGTGTTTGCGAGACTGCATCTGCAGGATGTTGTTGTTATTTTTTTATGTTTTTTTACGGTGAAGGCTGTCTTGTGTTGGAGCAGGTTGTCCAGAGAAGCTGGGAGGACTCCACCCTTGTAGATATTCTTCAACTCTGTGCTTAGAACCTTGGACTCTAACTTTGCCATGAGCAGGGAAGTTGGAGTAGTGGCTCTCCAGAAATCCCTTTCAACCTCAGCCAGTCTGTGATTCTTCAAGGTGGAGGGCACAAGAGGCTCTACACTTTTTTTTCATTATGAAAATTTGTACTCTCACCTAGGTGTAGAAATTAGCTAATCTGCCAAGTTAACAAGAGAAGAAAAGATATGGATTTTGGGGGTTGCTTTGTTTTTGATATACACTTGAAAGGACAGCTTTTCAAGAACTGCAGATAGCTTTCAGAATGTGTAATACGGGTGTGGGAAGGAACAAAAAAATATTTCAACTGCAGACCTTAAATACTTGAGGCAAGTACTGTGCTTTCCTCTTTCAACTCTTACAGTCGTTGTGCTGCTTCCACAGTATTGTCAAGATTAAAGTAGAAACACAGAAAAATATGTTCAGGTAGCCATTGGACTGAAGTAGCCTCCTGTTGTAAATATAGTTAATGCTAAATTGCAAGAGAGATAGGAAGAAGTAGGGCATGTGCCAAGCAGGAGGTAAGATATGTCATCTTTTTTGCTATGAAGTTTTCACCACTATCAGAGGAATATGAATACACTCCTGTTTGTTCCTTCAGGGCTGGTGGGCAGAAATCTAAGCTGTGCAGGTTTGTCACTGTTGTTCCTGGACAGTCGGTGACTGTTCCTTTTAGATGGATGTAGGATTGTCTGGAATTTTGTTTACCTGTGATTGGAAGGTATCTCCGTGTTTTAACCTTTAAAGTTCCATCTCATCTAAGAGGAAGTTCTCTCTTCTATAACACTTGAAGATGGCCTTTCTGGGCAGAATTAAAAGAAGAGGAGATGTTGCTGTTCAGTCCAGTGTAGCAAGCTTGCTCCTAAAAGTTGCTCCTAAAATCCAGCCAGGCCACATCCACTCCACACTCCGCTTTCTCTGTGCATGTAAAATAAGTCAGTTAACTCTCTAACTTTGGGTTTCTTAAAGGTAGTCCTTTTAGGGACAAATTTGGCCAGCAATACTTTTTTTACTTCTAATTTTTTAGATTATTATTGCCCATTTGTTAAAAGCCTGTCCTGTCTACTGCCAGTCTGCAAGATTCTCAACTCAAATGTGGAATAAACCCTAGACAAAAAACATGCTAAATGTTAACTTTCGTTTATTACTTAACTTGAACTGCATTATCTAGTTATGGCAAATAGTACAACAATTAATTTGAATCCTGTGGGGTCTGTGTTGACTGGCAAGTGATAAATATCTCATAAAATCAATTTCTTTGGAGCAATTATGGCAGCCAAAAAGCAATCATTAATTGATTAGTGTCTGCTCTGTTGATAAGTCCATAATTTATTTACAGTTTTAACTACCAATGCTCATTAAAGGCTAGGACATAAAAAGCAGTGCACTGCTCACATGGTTTTAAGGCAAAAAGCATATGCTGCTGTAGTTTAAATAAGCAAACACTGATGATTATTTTCCATATTCATTTATCAGAAAAAAAAGTGTTGCAAATAGCCTGTGTATTTTGTTGCTTTTCAGAAAGAAAACAAAAGATGAAAAAGAATATTTCTAGATTCCTAATGAAAACATTTTTTTCCTCAAAATATACTTCTTTTTAAAATGTTATTTTCACAGAATCACACAGAATCACAGAATGATTAAGGTTGGAAGGAACCTCTAGAAATCACCTAGTCCCATCCCACTGCTCAAGCAGGAACACCCAGAGCATGGGGCACAGGGCGGCATCCAGGCGGGTTTGGAAGATCTCCAGTGAAGGAGACTCCACAACCTCCCTGGGCAGCCTGTTCCAGTGCTCTGTCACCCTCACAGTGAAGAAGTTCTTCCTCACATGGAGATGGAACTTTTCTGTATTTCAGCTTGTATCCATTGCCCCTTGCCTTATCACTTCCCACCACAGAGAAGAGTTTGGCTCCATCCTCCCTACATTCATCCTTCAGGTATTTACACATACTGATCGGATCTCCTCTCAGCCTTCTCTTCTCTAGGCTATACAGGCCCTGCTTGCTTAGTCTTTCCTCATACGAGAGATGCTCGGGTCCCATAATCATCTTTGTTGCTCTCCGCTGGACCCTCTCTAAAAGTTCCACATCCCTCTCATACTGGGGAGCCCAAAACTCCATCCAGTACTCCAGGTGTGGCATCACCAGAGCTGAGGAGAGGGTCAGGATCCCCTCTCTCCACCTGCTGCCAACACTCCTCCTGATGCAGGCCAGGATCCCATTGACCTTCTTGGCCACGAGGGCACACGGCTGCCTCATGGTTAACTTGGTGTCCACCAGGGTTCCCAGGTCCCTCTCTGTGGAGCTGCTCTCCAGCAGGTCAAACCCTAATATGCACTGGTGCCTCCTCCAGATGCAGGACCCTGCACTTGTCCTTATTGAACCTCATGAGGTTCCTCTCTGCCCAACTCTCCAGCCTGTCCTGGTGCCTTTGGAGGGCAGCACAGCCCTCTGGAGTGTCAGCCACTCCACCCAGCTTGACATCATCCACAAACTTGCTCAAGGTGCACTCTGTGCCCTCATCCAAGTCATTGATGAACAGGTTGAACAGCACTGGGCCCAGGACTGACCCCTGGGGGACACCACTAGCCACAGGCCTCCAACTGGACTTGTCCCTGTTTATTACCACTCTCTGAGCTCTGCCATCCAGCCACTTCTCAATCCACCTCCTTGTCCCCTGTCCCGTCCACACTTCCAGGTCTTTCCTATGAGAATGTTATGGGAGATGGTGTCAAAAACCTTGCTGAAGTAAAGGTAGACAATATCCACGGCTCTCCCATCATCTATCCAGCCCATCAAAGAAGGCTATCAAGTTCCTCAAACATGACTTCCCCTTGGTGAATCCATGCTGACTACTCCTGATCATCTCCTTGTCCTTGACATGCCTGAAGATACTCCCTATGATGAGCTGCTCCATCACCTTTCCAGGGACGGAGGTGAAGCTGACTGTACTGTTGCTCATCCCAGCTCCTCCGTCTTGCCCTTTTTGAAGACTGGAGTGACATTGTCTTTCTTCCAGTCCTCCAGCACTTCCCCCACTCTCCATGACCTCTCGAAGGAGATGGAGAATGGCTAAGCAATAACCCCTACCAGTTCTCTCAGCACTCTTGGGTGCATCTGATCCAGGCCTATAGATTTATGTGTCCAGTTAGCCTAAATAATCCTTAACCCCCATCTTCCTTGACCAGCAAAAAGTCTTTCTCTCGCCCATTTATCTCTTTTACCAGGGCCCTGTAGTTCTTGGGGACTAGCCTTAGTAGCAATGAGAGAAGCAAAGAAGGCATTTAGTAACTCTGCCTTCTTCTGCATTTTCCCTAATCTTCTTCTTGCTGCTGATATATTTACAGATGCCCTTCCTGTTGTCTCTGACATCTCTTGCTAACTCTAATTCCAGATGGCCCTTGGCCTTCCTCGTTACATATCTGCATTCTCTGACAATGCTCCTATATTCTTCCCATGTGGCCTGGCCCTTCTTCCACATTACGTATGTGCTCTTTTTCTCATTATGTTTACCCAGTAGCTCCTTACCCATCCACGCAGGTCTCCTGCTCCCCTTACTCAACTTTTTTCTTATAGGAATGCCCGGATCCTGAGCTTGGAGAAAGTGGTTTTTAAATATTAGCCAGCACCCCTGAACTCCCTTTCTTGCTAGGACCTTGACCCAAGGGACTGCTCCAAGGAGCTCCCTGAAGAGTTCAAAGTTAGCTCTCATAAAATGCAGGGTTGCAATTCTACTTCTTGCCCAGCTTCCTCCATACAGGATTGTGAATTCCGATATCTCATGGTCACTGCAGCCAAGACTGCCCCCAGCCTCACATTTCCCACTAGACCATCTCTGTTAGTATCACGTCTAGCAGCATCCCTTCCCTTTTTGGCTCACCAGCATCAAGAAGTTATCTGCAATGTTCTGCAGGAACCTCCTGAACTGTCTGTTCCTGGCTGTGTGATTATCTCAGCAGACATCAGGGTGGTTGAAGTCCCCCAGGACGACCAGGGCCTGTAATCAGGAAGCTTCTTGCAGATGCCTGCAGAAGATCTCATCCACTTCCTCCTGGTCAGAAGGCATGTAGTAAACTCCACGACAGTGTCATCGCTGTTAGCCTGCCCTTTAATCCTCACCCACAGGCTCTCAGGTCGAACTTCATCCTCCCCCATGCTGAACTCCATAAATTCCAGTTGCTCTGTCTTGTAAAGAACAATTCTGGACGTTGTCTTCCTGGCCAGTCCTTCCTGAAAAGCCTGAAGCCTTTCATGGCCACATTCCAGTCATGAGAGCTGTCCCAACATGTCTCAGTAATTGCAATTTTGTTATTTAAATTAAAAGTGTGCTTATTGCTGTTAGTGTTTGCTGATTACTAATAGTATTAGCCAGTTTTTCAAGTATTTTTTCCTGAGTCATTTTCTATTTCTGCAAAACTTCCTGAAGATTTCTTTGACTGTGAGACTGTGACAATGATAGAAATGAATGGCCATGTATACTGAGTGCCTTAGTAGAAAATTTATATATGACTATGTTGATTTATTTTAATGGGTGCTGTGAGAAAAACATGCAAGTAGGTAAGAATATTCACATCGAACACTTTAGAGCTCTTCTGAGAATTGTTCCAAGGAGGATGGAAAACAGCCTAGGAATCAGAGTGAGAAATACAATTTAGTAATGGACTTTCTCCTCTATGTGGGGAAAAAAGAGTGGTCTGGTAGCTTTTCCCACTGTTCAGCTACAGAACATATTCATCTTCTATAGGCATCTAGGCTACATACAGGGGCTGCTAAAGTTGTAGAATAATGCATAAATAGTAGACTGTTTAAAATATTTTCTTTCAGAATTAATCCTTCTATTCTAAAGGAATTTTGACATCTGGTGTGGGCTATTATTTTCTGTTGACTTTTGCACATCATCATGCTTTTCACAAAATCAGAAGGTATCACAGCCTTAGTTATTGCTTTCTAACTCCAGGGATGTGTATTTCTTAGGAAATTACAGAAGGAAGAAATACTGTGAATTCTTGCACACCATACTTTCTGCTGTACAAGTGCCTAAGGGAATTCTAAAATCTGGTTGTAACAAGTGTAAGGACTTGACCTCAAAATAAGCTTTTTTTAAATGCAACCAGCTAGTCTTTTGAAACTGGCTTCAAATTAGCTTGTTTTTAACTATCCATCACTTGATTTTCATTGCTAAAATGAATAGTGACATTATTATGATAGAATCATAGCAGTAAAAGGAATGATAGGTATTTGTGCCTATTTAGGAACGGATGGTATCTACTTTGAGGAAAACAAAAAAAGAAAATATCCAGATTGCATAAAGAAGTGAGATTAAAGTCACAGTCTGTTGTATCAAGTGACACAATCTGTTTCACCAGCTCTGCAGAACTGCATCTGCTGGAGGGACTGGTGGAAGAACGGAATTGGTTCACAGAATCACACAGAATCACTGAATGGTTGACGTTGGAAGGGACCTCTAGAGATCATCTAGTTCCACCCATCCTGCCCCAGCAGGGACACCTAGAGCATATGGCACAGGGTCGCATTCAGGTGGATTTTGAAGATCTCCAGAGAAGGAGAATCCACTACCTCTCTGTTCCAGGGCTCTCACCCTCACAGTAAAGGAGTTCTTCTTCATATGATGATAAAGCTTCCTGTGTTTTAATTTGTATCCATTACCTCTGTCCTATCACAGGCCACCACCAAGAAGAGTTTGGTCTCATCCTTTTTAAATTCTCCCCTCAGATATTTGTATATATTGATAAGCTCCCCTCTCAGTGTTCTCTTCTCCAGACTAAACAGACCCAGCTTGCTTAGTTTCTCTTTATAGGATAGATGCTCCAGTCCGTTAATCATCTTTGTTGCTCTCTGCTGGACCCTCTCTAGAAGTTCCACATCCCTCTCATACTGGGGAGCCCAAAACTCCATCCAGTACTCCAGGTGTGGCATCACCAGAGCTGAGGAGAGGGGCAGGATCCTCCTCTCTCAACTTGCTGTCAGCACTCCTCCTAATGCAGGCCAGGATCCCATTGACCTTCTTGACCACAAGGACACACGGCTGCCTCATGGTTACCTTGTCAACCAGAATTCTGGTTCATGTTTCCTTGTGCAGCCAAGAGAGTGGAGTTCTAGTGTGCATGAGTTCTAGGGCGCTGGTTTAAGATGTTATGGGAGGCGTTCTGGAGATTTTTTTTTTTTTCTTCTCCAATGAAAACATGAAGAGGTAGTTTTATTATCCAGAATGCAAGGTATGCCCTAGGGAGAGTGACATTTGCTGTACTCCTCTTGTACCGCTGAGCCAGTCATCTTCTCAGCACAAGCTCCCAGGTGTTCCAGGCACCACTTGTCCTTGCTAAATCCTTGCTGCAGTCTAAGCAGTCTGAGATCCCATCTTAGGGTCCAAATTATTTGGAATGTTGTTCTGATCCTAAGAAAGCTCTTAGATGAGTCAGTGTGTGTTTTTGCAAGTAGAATACTTGACAGATTAATTAGCAAAATCTGATGAGACTTACAGCATTTTACAGCAAAACAGGTAAAAAGCACGTTACTGCAGAAGAGACTTACAAGGGGAGCAGGTCATGGCTTGACATGGTACTTGTTCACTCACAATTTCCTGTGAAGGATTGTCTCTGGCTGGAGAAACCACTGAAAGCATTGGCTGTCTCCCTTGCTTTTCTCCGCAGAGATCAGTGGTGACGTGCTCAAAGCAAGAGCCTTCCTTCCTTCCCTATATCCATCTTCCATGGTGTTCTGCTTGTATGCATTGGAAATGCTAGAGAAACTGACATGACAGACAAGGAGGAAGGGTCTTCCAATAGCAGATAGTATATGAGCAACAGTGATGCAGCTCCACCTACCATCATCCCTTGCCAGGAGGATGCCTGTGATAAAGGATAAGGCACATGTGTTCTTAGCTCAGTCTATGCCCTGGGCCATCTGAAGAGGGCAGCAAGCAGGAGAAGCAGGAACACAGCTGCTGCCTTTGTAGGTAACTTCACTGTAAACATGACATGAACTTCTTGAGGTCCCAGTGTTGGGACAGTGGATGAAGATGTTGAGGCTGAATCCTTAGCTGAGGAGTGCCATGGGGAGTGTCTGAGGGAGTCCAAAGATCAAAGGGATGAGAGAAGTTTGATGTCTGTAATCTGCAATACAAATGCAGCAGCTTGTTGCTATCGGACCCCAAGCTTTAGCAGTTATTTGCCTGCATTTGAGAGACTAGACCTGTGAGCTATTTTGGGGTTCTCGTTTCTCCAGCAGTTATGAAGGAATGGAGATTTGTCCTGTGGTGAACCCTGCTGGTGAACCATAGCAGGTATTTCTGCCATAGATCTAGCCTGGGCCTAGCTAAACTGAAGAGCACTAGAGTCAGCTCCATTGATTCAGAGAACCCAACTGTGGTGTATGCAACCCAGCCTTCCCCAGCTAGCATGCAAGGCAGTCCTTTATCAGCTTGGTGGGCTCAGCATACCTGGAAATAATGCAAACTGTGTCCACTAAGTATCTTGGAAGACCTTCTCAAAGAAACAGCCCAACTGTGAATGCAGGTATCTGATCACTTTTTAGGACACGCTGACAGACTCCTTTAAAGGAGCTGCAGCTTGGAAGGACTTTGTTTTCTGAGATGAATGAATTAGGTGAGCATGATCCTGGCTGCAAATATGTTTTGCAGAGACTATGACAGAGGGAAAGTCCACATGACCTGTTCCTCTACAAAGACATTTGTAGATATCCTGTACACACTCAACTAATAGCACTTTGCCTCTGTTGAAGGGAAGATGAAAGCTGAAAGGTTAAGGAAGAGTTCTGAGAAAAGAAAAGAGAATGGAGATATCCAGTACTTTTCTTGCTGCTTCTCTTGACACGGAGCCTTCCTACAGTCTCTACAGCCATGGCAAAACTGTAATTCTGAGTTGTGCTAAAGGAGCTGGAGGTAATTGCTTGGAGCTATGTTCTTTCTTAGACTGCCTGGTGTTTTATTTCAGCCTTTTTCATGCAGAAGCCTGGGCTACAGAGTTGGTTGACACGGTAAAGTGAAATACACAATAAAGAATAAGCTCCTCGAGAAGGGTCTTTTTGTTCAGAGGGACAGAGTAAGAACTGCAACCTTGTTCCCTTGGGTGCTGCGAGAGCAGAACCTGGCCTCCATTTTCATGGAGTCAAGCAACTATGAAAGAGCAGCAACCTTTTCTGCAACTTATTTCCAGGAGTAGAAGCATATACTCCTACAGCAAACTCTAGTTAGTAGGAATTGTTTTAGAATTCTCTGGCAGAAAAGAACCATTTGGGAAGCTTCCCCAAACCAAAGACATCTGTGCTGGTGATGGTCTACAGCCAAATAATGTGTTTTTGGATTAAAACATTGTCTGCAAAGGCTCCATATGCCTAAGGAAACAGACTCTTTCACAAGACCTAACTAAGAAAAATCTCCAAGTAGCATACAGCTGACTTGGGTGACTACTCTTGTCTTCTTAGAGCATGAATGTTTTAAGAACAGAAGAGAAACTGGTATAATTGAAATAGAGAACTCTGCAAATAACAGTCTGTAGATATCACCTAAAAATATAAAATGTGTTAAAAATTTTTAAAATATTTAAATGTGTTTTCTTCTTGTCATTTGTCTTTAAATTTCTACTGCTTTTTCAGGTAGATCTTTTGAAATCAGTTAAGTCAGAGTGTTTCTTAGGGACTGGAATTTCATTTTGTTCCTCAGAATACTGAGTGATTTGGAAAAAAAAAATGAAGTATGCAATATAATTTAATTATGGTGCAACATTAGTGAGGCTTGTAGTGAGGCTTAGTGGAAAAAAAATTAACTAGCTCTCTACTAGAGCACCTCTACTTTTCATCTACTAGATGGGAAATGAGCATGAGATTAGAAATAAATGAATTGCATTTGTTTTACAGTATGAAATAAAATACAATATCATAGTAAAATATTCTGGAGGCAGTGAGGAAACTAAACTACTATATTCATCCAGCCAATCAAGCCAGACCCATCTCCAGTTTTCACACATGAAGAAAGAAAATGTTATCTATAAATTTGAAACTTATTGGTTCCTGCTTTTACTCCATATTTAGTCATTATTGAAAGTATTTCTTCTTGAAAAGTGAATGGGAAAAGTTTAAATTTATGTTGAATTTAGTCTATTTTCAGTACATAAATTTAGTTATTTGTTTGTCATTGCTAAAACCTTTTTATAATCTAAATCAAATACAAAAATGACTCTTCTTGATAGAAATTTTGTTTTGTTTAGTGAAAAAATGGATATCATAATTTTAAACTTCACATTACCTTAACTATGACAGGATTTTGATATATTTTTTTCTGAGTTTCTCATTTGCCCTATTTTTAATTCCTTTTTCCCCCTCGCCTTTTCTTCAATACCACACTGAAAATGCCATTGTCCTATGGGCTGAAACAGTGGGCATGTTCCTCTTCCAGAATGTGAGTAAGGAATATCTTTCTACCGTAGCTATAAAAAGAACATCTGGGAGCATGCTTAGGTAAATTAGAAATGCTATTTTTATACAGCCTAAAAGGTTATATTCATCAAAAAGATTTTGAAAGACTATGTGATTTCCAGATAGGAACTGCCAGAGATAGTGTGTTCCATACAAAGCACTTAAACATCATGCGTTAACTCCCTTCACAAAGTACTTCAGATCCAACTGCTGTTATACCAGCAATTTCATCAATAACAACCACAAACTCTATGCATGTGTTTCTTTCTAACACATTCAGTAGTGGGTTTTCTTGCCCTGTTGATTATAGCTGAACTGAAAACATGGTTCAGCAAATCTGGGCTAAAAGTCTTATTCTAATACTTCTCAACTGAAATGCTACAAGATCAGCCTCTAGTGGGTTTTGTTAGCATTTCTGGTCCATGGTAGTTGTAGGTAGAAATATTAAAAATAATAGAAGCAAGACACCATCAAGATTCTACTATTCTTTGTGTGAGGTGTTTTTTTTTTTTTTTTTTTTTTTTTTCTTTTTTTTTTGGTGGTGGAAAACCTGATTCTCCTGTGCTCTGGGAAATATTAGAGTTCTTTGCTATTATTTTAGGGAGTTAATCACTAAAATCCAGCATGAATAGACTAAATTTCACTCTGGATGACGTACATTTACTAAAACAATGGCAGTTTTACTGTTGATTCCAGGCAAGAAATTATTGACTGCAAGTACTTTACTCTTCACATACAAGCATGATACAATATTAAATACTTCGTTAAAAAGTCATATATAGTAAATAATTATAGTAATATAATAAACAGGTCCTGAGAAGGTTAGCTTATTTATTTATTTATTTATTTTTATATTTCTCTGACTTTCAGGAAATTTTACTTTGGTTTGGTTACACAATTTAGGTCAATAGCTGTACCAGCAAAATTATGTTTCTTACATTTCAGTCACTTTACCCCCTCCAATGAGTAGCACTCAACTTTCACGGTTCTACTGTGTTTCAGAACTGTAGTTATAGTCACAGATACTAATATGTAAGATCTAAGTGACCAGTTGTGAAGCCAGGAAGAAGCAGTAATTCAGACTATCTTTATCAGTCTTTTTCAGACTATCTTTAACTCTGAGCCAAAAGGACTTTCTGCTTTTCCTTTCTCTGGTTTCTAAATATGTGTATGAAAACTGAAGGGGAAATGCAGAAGACTGTCAGTAAGTGTTTTTTTGCCTTATATGTTTTTATTGTGTTTTTTTTTTTTCTCTTTTAAAGCACGTATTTTAATTATTGGGTAAAAAAAGCATATGCATTTATGGTGTGTGTATGTACATGTGTGTGTGTAGTGTATGTATATATCTTCTCTCTGTATAATGATACTTATTTACTCAGTGCAATGTTGAGTATCATTTGAACTATTCTATATTATGTTTATAAATACTACTTTATCTTTTATTTTCTGCCTTGTGAGCACAAGCAGTAATAACAAAGCTGTTATGGCAGAATTAAGCTAAATACAGACTCTTAGTACCTGAAGCCCTTTTGCTGAATTATACTTTCAAATAACAAGCATATGATACTACCATTTCAGTATTATTCACATTTACTTAGATTTTTGTGAGTTATTTTTCAGCTGATGCCCTTGAAGGGCATCTTTTTTTTTCTGTTATTTACAAAAAGAATGTCTATGTGAATGTGCTATTCATAACTGCATAAATACTTTATCCTGGCTTTGTACTCTCACCCTTCCACACTCCAGCCTCAGTGCTGTCTCCTTCCCTTATGCCAGCAAAACTATTTTTGTGATTTGTTTAATCAACAAACACAGGGAAATGAGAAGCATTCAACTTCAGTAGTTTTTTTTTTAAATATACCACATGGTCATACTAAAGCAAGTGATGCCACAAGCAGTAGATGGAAAGAGGCATTGTAGACGCAGATGGGAGACAGAGAGAGGGCTGTTCCTCTTCTTCACGTGAGCATCCTGAGGTGTTGTGAGCTATGTTTGTAGCAATAGTTGTTATTTTTTATTTTCCATTTTGAGTTGTGTATCATAATGATTTTTTAAAAGCCACATGCAAAACTAGTCTGGATGAATAATACAATATGAGGGGAAGTACACTGACAACCCATCTTTGGGCCCCAAATTGAGCTATTTATTCTTCATTTGTTCTTATTATACTCAGTTCCTCCTAATTCTTCCAGGTGAGAACTCTTTCGATAAACTTTCTGCTCTGGATTTCACCCTAGGAAAGCTTCCTTCTCTCTATAGCCTACTGAGAGGATGAAGGGAGACTAAGCACATTGGATGTTCTGAATATCTTCCTTCAATAGATCATGAAATTCTCTCCTGGAGCCCACATGTACTTAGGGCAGAGAGTGTACACTACAGTTTTCAGATGGAATTCATTCTTTATTTTCTGCATGTTCCCTCTGGGATCCTGAAGACTCTGCTTGCTAAGTTTGGGAAGACTTCTCAAAGTTGCACTCACAGACTAGGGAGGAGATCTGTGCTTTCCTGAACTTGGGTAAGTTCTGATTGAATAAAGTCTCTTGCCTCATGTAAAGCACCCAAGCTTAAGAGGGAAGTACCAACTACCCCAAGTGTGAAATCTTTTTCCCTCAAAGGAGAAGAGGCTGCGAGTCTAGACTCATTTGAACACAGAACCTGTCATGACCAAACTTCATCTGTAGATTTGGTATTTTAGGCAATAAGTTTTCTGATGTACTTGCCTTGCCCATCATCTGTTTTCAAAGCACATTTATGTGAAGTAAATGCCTGGAGAAATCATTGATCATTGAGAAGTCAACCTATAGATAGTCCATTTAGATATTGCATGCAAGAGCAGAGGCCTTGTGAAGAAAATAGCATAGGAATAAAGAATCATTTCCTTCCACTGGTGCATAAGTGGAAAATATCTAAGTGAATACAGAACTGTGCAAAGCTCCACAACTTAAGCATTTCTGAAGTTTTCAGTTCTTGATTTTTATGATTCTGACTTTATCTTATTGCCAAGAACTGGGGATGAGGAGAAATGCAACCATTAGGGTCTTATTTTGTAGGAGTTTTTGACATATGTAGGAGTTATTTCAGCTGATATTGGGCAGTGTGTCGTAAAATCAAATTTTGGATGCCATCCCAAGTTTATACCTTCTATTCTATATGACAGACCAAATCTATGGCCGTGTTCAGCCAGTTCACAATGTTAGAGTCTGGTTCAGCACCTAAGATAAAAGTGGACAGATAAAAAAAGGGAGTTAGATTAATACCTTAAAACTCCTTCCTTCCGCATCTACATGAATTCTGCATAGCCAATTTTGCAGCAGAATAAAACAGGTTAGTACTATGCCTTTGGCAGTGATATACACTAATCTGTTGGATTTGGCACACAGTTAGCAATAGAAACTCTCACACAATCTACTATAGTGGCATAGAAAACTCATAAGCACTGTCTGTTCCCAGTTTCCATGTGAAATCAGATCATTGGCAGATTCACCAGCCCTCTGTACTTGCAAGACTTAAGTCATGTAGATAAGCCTGCACCCTCTTCACTGTGCTATTTTATTCTTGTCAGACTTCAGCTTTTTCACATTGCAAAAGGTGGATGTGTGAACACAAAATATTTGAAAATGATGCTATGGAGTCTATTTGTGTGCCTGTGTTCCTGTAAGTGTATGTTGAATAGGCAACAAGTTAAGGGAGCAAGTAATGTGAGGAGCAGAGGAGGCAGTGTAGTTCCCAAGGCAACTAATCTTTCCTCATTTTGTTTAACCCTAGAGCTCATGTAGACAAAAAGCAATTCTCACATCTCCACAATGCATTCTTATTATTCTGAAGGACAAGCCCAGTCATTGCCTAACATTTTGTCCAAGATAGCTTTCATCTTTTTAAAGTGGGAGATTGTTTTTTTTTTTTCAGTAGTGGGGGGTTTTGTACTTCATAACTGCTCTCCTTATTCCATTTTGTTTAATTTCTTGAAATTGTACTCATTCTAGTGGTACTACCCCAAAGGCAAAAGGGATCTTAGCAAAGTAATATCGGAATGCAAAATCATCCAGGTATGTGCTAGTACAAAATCCCAACTTTGTAGAACAGTATAAATAGTATAAATAAGTTATATTACTTCAATATAGTACAGAGTTTTTCAGTCTGTCACCTTAACCTAGCAAACTGTATGACTGCATTGACCAGATGGTTGTATTCATACTCAGAACCACAGCCTTGTTTCTAGAGTTACTTTTATTTTGTGCAAAGTGTATGTGTGTTTAAGAATCTGATCTTAACTCATAATGGAGAGCCATAGCCAGTGCAATAAGCAAAACAAGTAGTAAAATTTTACTTTCTCTCCTGAGGATCCTTCATTTATAAAAATCTCCAGAAACTCATTGTGGACCTTTTGGTCTGGTTCTGCCAGTCTGCAGTGTTGCCGTTTTCCTGTTGTTTTGATTCCCATCAAAGACAAGAATACTTGCATGACTTCAATTTCCATATGGACCTTTAACACACTGTATAACAGAAGCACCTGTAATGGGTTAGGTAGTTTATATGTCCTTGTAGTACTGGTACTGAAAAAGAAAATGGAGAGAGTGCAATCTATTTTAAAAATAAAGTGTTTGAACAATGGGGTCTGAGTTGAAGGAATACGAAGCAGCTAATCCCATTCACTCTCTTCATTTGATAATATGAAAATGTAACATCAATAAGGGAGAGAGATGTGGGAAGAGCCCCTATGCTTGGGGCAGGCTTAAGCTGTTGAATTTCATGTTTGTGGTTGAAAGTAACCTTTCAGATACTCAACAATTTCATGGTGATACCACATCTAGAATTAGCCAGATCACACAGCAGATTGAAAAGTTAGAATTTAAGACCTAATCCATTACCCACTGAAATAAATGAGAGTATTTTCCTTGACTTCAGTGGTTTTAGGCTCTGAATGTTGAGATATGTTCAAAGCAGATTTGGCCTTTTTGTTAGCTTGTTAAACCACTGCTGTAGCTTCTCCTGTTTTATCACTTAATGGTATTAAAAGCAATTTCTGTACTGAAAATATTTTGCATTAGGAAAGTACTCAAAAGCTCCAATGAGGAGGGGATTTCTGTTAGGCTTGATACAGGGAATGTCAAAATAATGCAGCATGTTCTCCACAGTTTACACTAAAGATCCCCCTTCTGTGTAATTTTAAATGAAATTTACACTGTGCTTTTGCCAGCAGAGTATGTCAGTTGGGATAGGAGAGACCTAGATATAACCAGATGCTTCCAAGATTAGACACAAACTCAGAATACAAAAGGATTTTTTCTCTGCCTCTAATACTAGAAAATTTATACCAAGAAAATGCTGTTAACACAGATCTGCCCTTACTCAATGATTTTGAGATCATTTAGAGTGGAATGCTCTTTTAAGTTGGAGTAAAATATAGAAAAGATAAGTAAAAATGGAGGGTCTGGAAGAGGAATACAAAATATTTTCCCTCATTAATGTAGAAGTGAAACACAGACAGGTTAGGGAATGTGCTCATAACTGTATAGAAAGTCTGGATCAGTGCAGAGAGCCCCAAAATACCCTACTCTGTCTGTACTCTGCATTTAAACCACAGAACCATTATTTTTTACTTTCTATGACTGAAACAGCATCACTTTAGGGAATCCCATTACAGTGATAAAACTGTAAAAAAAAAGTGTAAAACTTTATAATCCAAGGTGTTAGACTTCATAACCCAGTGTGATGATGCACCAAGGAGAAAGCTTTGTTTTTCCACTGATGTGTCAATGTATACCTAAAATATTTAGCATCTGGTAGTTCCACAATTATCTATGGATCTATCAATTCTATCTATATGAAAAACAAGGCTCTAAGAGAGTTTAAAAGGATTTGTAAGTATATTTTTCTCCTCAAAATAAGATTATATACAGAAATAAATTCACATTCTTACTATTAAAAAAATCTTTGCAGTACTCTTGATGATATTACCTTTTGGAAAAGACTCTTTAGTCTGGAAAACAGAAATCATTTAAAAATCATTACAAATTTGAAACTGAAATATCTTTTAAACTTGAATCTGAATTGCATTAACCTGAACTACTCTGTGGTTTTCTTTGGGATGTGTGTGTGTCTGAATTTGATTAACTTTATTTAGATTTATTTATTTCATTTGTTCTGCTGATCTACTTCAACCTTTAACACAGATAAATAAGTACTAGCATTAACTTTGTAAGTATATAGATTTTTCTATATGGATATAACATTATGTTTTTCATTTAAACAAAGGACGAAAATGGACTCCTTTTTCCTTCACAAAACTCAAGTCCTGCTTACAAATGAACATGACAGTTAAAGTTGCACTTCTCCTAAGGGCTTTTCTAATTGGAATTTGTTTTACCTTAAGTCAGCTGACTGCCAGGTAAGCTGTGGGAGAAACTGTGCTTTGGAATGCTAGGACTTCCCCAAGTAACTTTAGAACCACGATACAAATAAAACTCAAAACTATACTGTGGAACAGATTTAAAAAAAAAAATCCAGAAAAGCCTCTATAAAAGCATTAGCTTGACATTTACCTAACCCAGAGTAAGAAGTGCTAATGTTAGCTAATGCTTCAGCTTTAGCCATCACCACAAAAGTTAAGGACAGTCTGTGGTGTTCTGCAACTCAGGGATGGAATTTTCCACACCTATGTTTGAAGTCTGCTGGCTCAGCTCTACTTCTTTTGGTCTTTAAGGGTGGCTTTGAGGTTGCAGATATGACTTGATACAGGTATTGTGCTTTCACATACATAGGCCAGTGTTCACCACACTTGTTTTCACTTGCAGTCTGTACCAGTGTAGAACAGGATTTCTCAGGCTGCAAAGGAATCCGTAAGCCTCTTAAATGGAGTACAGCTATGACCCTGACTATTTTTTTTCCAGTAGTCTTTAAAAGAGAAACAATTGACCATTAATACTCTTTGGATGCTCATAACAGTACTTTGTTGCAGAGCTATAAGGGCAACCTTTATAAATGTCATTTAAGTGGGACCGTGACCCTGAGGGACTGACTGCTGGAAACTACAGTGAGGTTGAGTAATATCAGCATGGAGAAATAGCCTGTCCTTTGCCACAGAGAGACAATCTTTTAGTGCTGCCATTGCTTCCTAAATGCTGTGACCTGGCTCAAAGCCTGCTTGCAGAGGCTTCAGGATTTTGGCAGGCTAAGTGACTTGCTGTAGCTTGCCTGACATTACATTCTCAGTGGCTTTGCCTATGAATGAGAGAGACACTAGAAGTTAAATTTGATTCCCCCTCTTTCCAGTAGGGCAATTCAGAAGAGTGAGACCTAGAACGATACTGATCTGGACTTGTAATTTGTAAACACCACTCTGGCTTTTTTTTTCATGTAGGTCTTCTTTTGTTTGTTTGTTTTCTGGTCTCACTTAAGCAAGTAATAGTGGCAATTTCACAAGAGCAGCTGTCTTTTGGGATTTTTGGCCCAGCCTCTTACACTTGAGAGATTTGGATGGTTCAGACAAGCATGTGAATTTCTAAGGCCAAAGCCTCCTCCTACACTCACATACTTAGAAATTAGTAACTGTAGGACAATATTTCCATGAAAGGAAGCATTCTAACTGCCACCTAAGAGTAGTGGTACTGCAACAAGCGAAGTAGGTGGGGAAGTGAGTAGGTTTCTTGAGCTGTGTGGATGTGTAGGAAGAGTTTGTAACTAAGTAAATGTGTCACTCTTGTCTAATAAATGTATCTTATGCGCCACATTACTGTTAATTTCTTAAAATGAAGCTAATCATAGTTTTGTATTCCTGGGTCATCTTTGTTTGGCAAAATGCCTCCTTTCCTCCTACTCACTCTATTTATGAAGCAGATGACTGTCACAATCTGGGTGAAGTAGAATATTCAGTACAAAGTCCTTCACTCCCCTCACGATTAAGAATAGAAAATTCCATTAAACTCATTTTGATTTGAAATGAGTTTACAAAGAAACTGATTCTTTGTCAGTTCTAAAGACTTTAATGTGCTTTGATACCACCTTGGGAAAATGACAACTGAATTTAAGCATAAAATTCATGACCCTCAGACCGCACAATTCTTTGTGCAGCAGGAAGGAGGAATTCTTTGTGGAGGGGGAAACAGCTCAGTATTGAGAATCTTTATTCTAGCACTATATAGGTCAGTGGATTATTTTTTACAATAGATGACTTTAGACAGTATAAGACAACTTGGTGATTTTGTATTTATAAGCAGAAAGCCTAAGAGTGAGGAAGTGTGTGTGTGCACATGCATGCATACATGTGTAAGAGGGAGGCTGGTTACAGAGCCATGTATCTCTACAAATCACAAAACTACCAAGTCTTTCAGATTGAAAAGGACCACAAGAGATCTCTAGTCCAATCTCCTGCTCAAAGCAGGATCAACATTGATTCAAAACCAGCTTGCTCTAGGCTTTTCTCACTGGGGTCTTGAAAACCTCTAAGAATATAACCTCAAAATCTCTCCAGACAGTCTTATTCACCTTGACTGTCCTCACGAGACAAACACGGCCAAGTCTGAATCTCTCTTCTTTCAGTTTATGTCCATTCTCTGTCATCCTCCTGTCACGCTCCTGGTAAGGTGCATGGCCCTGTCTTCTTGATAAACTCTTTGCAAGTGCTGAGGAGCTGCTGTCATATCCCTGAAAAGCTGTCTCCTCTTCAGGCTGGTCAAGTCTTGAACTCTCTGTCTCAGCTGTTTTTTTATAGGGTAAGTACTTCAGCCCTTTCCCTACATTTGTGGTCTTCTGCTGGACTTGTTCTAATTTATTAATGCTCTTATTGGTCTAGGGTTCTCAAAATGAGGCACTGTATTGTAAATATGCTAAACAAGTGCCAAGTAAAAGGAAGTAATTACATCATTAGACATTAGGTAGCTTTCTTTTAGTCTCTCAACCCCAGAGATGTACCATGAAGTCCTATGTACTTTTACATTTTGAGATTTCTCCAAAGATCTTTGACTTCATCCTCTTCCAGTACTGGTAACAGTTCTCTTCCCCAAACCATGTTTCTAGGCAAAAAGGTCTGAGAGACCTTGTTGATGAAGACTGAGGCAAAGAAGACACTGAGTACCCCCCTCTTTTTTTCTTTTCCTTTTCCTCTGGAAAGTGTTGAAAGATCCTTTTGCTGCTAATTTCCCAAGCCAATCTTTTCTGAAGAGGATGTGCTTGTTGTGTGTTCAGTGTGTGTAGAGTTTGGTCATAGAAATAGCAAGCTTTTAGGTACATTATCTACAAATATCTGACCTGTCTGCATTACTTATACACACATATACACATTTACATATAGGTATACATATTCAGACAGAGACACATAATCATTTATACATATATGAGTTTAACTATATTTGTATATAAAGATGGGTCTTTAAGCCATACTCAGAAGAACAATGGAGGGAAGATTTGAACATGCTTTGAACTAAGGATTCAACTCAGGATGAAAATAAATCGTGGATGGATTGGGTATGGCAAAACCCTCCATGCCATAACTGAGTCTGTCAATGGGTGATCTGAGCCTGCCTCTCTTTATGAACAAGCCAAGTTAATCTAATGATAAAAGAGAAGTTGTAGCTTTGGGGTTTATCATAAATACATCTTCACTTAAAAACACTCTTTAATCTTGCAACATAAATATAAGCAAAGGTATTTCAGTTCTTCTACAATTCTACAGGTCCAAAAGAGTAGAACAAATGGCCAATGGAGAGGAAAGAGTCTGCCAAACAAGTGAATGTCCAGAAAATGCTTCTGCTAAAGGTGAGGCAGAGGATCTAAGTTACTGCAATTTCTTTCTCTTGTGCCTGCTTCTTTATTCATCTTTGTTTACTAGCCCCTTATTCTAGGTTTCCATGGTATCTTAATAGAATTTTTGACAAAATACTTTACACTATTTTATGAAGAGTATTCTTCCTTTCTCAGTTACGCGTAAAAATTACTTGATATGAAAACTATTGAATAGCTAAATTATACAATCTCCGATATTATCCAGTGTACAAAATATTATAATGGTTTTGGGAAGAAAGTCTGCCGTAATTGCAATGAAGTACTGGTACTGTGCAAGAAGTTGTAACAATACAATCATACACTAGGAAAGAATTTCCTTTAAAAACAATGATATAAGTTTAAGGAATGATCGTGATCAATTTTGAGCTTAAATTGGCTTGGCAATTTTAAACCAAGCTTCAAGATTTGTCAAAGCCAGAAGAGAATCCTCAGGAACCATCAGTCCATATCCAGATTCAGATCAAAGTGAGATCTCATCAATCTAGATCTCATTTCCTGTGCCAACATTTCCTTTTCTGATGACAGCAGACCATCTAGTCCAAGGTACCAGAATAGCTAGTCTATCATTAGATTGTATGCACTGATTATAAAAGAAAGTTTCTAGGACTGAATCAGAAAATCTTCATTCTTATTGCAATAGAGAACATGCTGTAAAGACTGCTATTGTTGTCTTGTGACAAGAAAAATGTGGGCTGTAGAAAATCTGGAGTGCTACTGTCTCTTGGCTCATCCTCTCTGCCACCATCTGCATACACAGTGCTGTGGTCTTGTGAGTTAAGAGGAAGAAATGGCTTGGGAATTGGATGGCTCACTCTTAAAGCAACTATCGGCAAGAGTTTCGTATATACCATCTAGCTAAATCAAACAGAAAAAAACACTTTCCCTTTAAAGAAGTCTGAAAAGACTCAAATCAAAAGGCTCATGATATTTAGCTAATGTTTTACTAGGCCATCCAAACTCAAATAATGAATGTTTGCTTTTTGAAATATTTGGAGTGTATGTGAGAATGACTTAAACTGAAAACTTTTTTATATAATTTTTATGGAACAGTGCAAACTTTGAGGCAAGATTTAATAAAGAACAATAAATAAGTATATTTATGAGTGTATGTGTGTTTGTTTTGATTTTCGTTGTCATTATTTTTTTAGACTATTATCAGGAGAGGAAAAAAAAAAGAGGGGTGTTTCCGGGGAAAAAAAAAGAGCAGATAGAGAGACAGAGCACAATTATTTTCTTCTGCTTAGCCTATAGCTTCCCGCACTTTTCTTCTCATTGCTTCGTATTGCATGACTCAGATAAGAACAAATTTGCTCTTATTGACATCAACTGAGGAAATTGTGAAAATACTTAATTTGCTGGGCTCCCCAGTACAAGAGCGATGTGGAGCTGCTGGAGAGAGTCCAGCACAGGGCTATGAGAATGATCAGGGGCCTGGAACATCTGCCCTATGAGGAAAGACCGAGAGAGCTGGGCCTGTTCAGCCTGGAGAAGAGAAGGCTGAGGGGGGAATCTGATAAATCTATACAAATATCTCAAGGGAGGGAGTGAGGAGAATGGAGCCAGCCTCTTTTCAGTGCTGGCCAGTGATTGGACTAGAGGGAACAGCCACAAACTGAATTGTCAAAAGTTCCACAGGAACGTAAAGAAATTTTTTTTAACAGTGAGCATGACAGAGCTGTGGAATAGGTTGCCAAGAGAGGTTGTGGAATCTCCTTCTCTGGAGATCTTCAAAACCTAATTGGACACAATCCTGTGCCACATGATGTAGTTGTGCAGGGTGGTTGAACTAGATGATCTTTAAAGATCCTTTCTGATCTTAATGATTCTATAATTTTTCTACAGTGGAAGTCTGGTAAGATCCTAATAAAAAGCTGTCAACATAAAGAAGATCCCGTTTGTATACTGGTTTCATAAATTAATATCTTGCCCTGACCTAATATGTCACATACTAAATGTGTCCTCATTATACTGCTTATTTACTCTGCAGTGTAGCTGGGGGATATTAATACCTGCGGAGTTAACCTTCAGTTTCAGGAGATTACTTCTGTTTCCATTATAAAATAGGATGTGAAGGCAAACATTTCATCCATAAGGTGCTGTTGGAGAAAGACTTGAGAAATTCCATTAAGTGACTAAAAGATGTTAATCAGGAACAAAAAATCTGCTTATTCAATATAATCTGATATAAGATGGAAAGTTTCCATGGATTTATATGGGCTTGTTTCATGAGCTCTTTCTTGTATATTGAGTCTGCATACCCATACTAGTACTATTGATTAACTGTGAGATATATTGTACTACCCTTGTACTCATTATGCTTAGAGACACTCTCACATGGCTTGTTATTCCTTGGGCAAAATGTTGAGTGCTATTCCAGGTTTGATTCTGCTGTAACGGCCAATCATTTCCTAGCACTTACTATTGTCCCTTTTTAAGGCTTTGTTTGAAATTACGGAGCTATAGAAGGATCTCAAGAAAGAAGCAAGAAATGTTAGAATTTCTCTTGACACAAACTGACTTTGTTTAGGGTTAATACTGTAAGCTTCCCAAAAGGAACAGACAGGTTAGGAAATATTTGAAATGCATGGTCAGGGCTGAATTCTGATCCACAGAGCTTCTAGCACTGAAATGAATTGCCGCTAACATGATGTTTGCAATGGGGAAGGTCAGCAAATACAGGTTTTTGTTACGATTTTAAGGTTGATCTTAGCTATAACTTCAGATATATGGCTGTTGAACTGTTTTTCTTACTGTTTCCCTCATTCATGAATTTTAATTCCAAAGCATAAGAAAGATTAACAATACTCAGATAGAAAATATCTGAAAAGGCTGTGATTCTTCAACATCAGTGATCTGCAAATCATAGCACTATGAATGTTCCAGGTTCCCAAATTGAGAACCAAGGTCATTTTTCAGTGAATCTTTAGATTAATCTCCCTATTCCTATCCTTCATAAACCTTCTGCTGCAGACATATTGCAGTTTAGCCTGTGGGGGATATTAAGAGCTCAAAGCCTTTTCTGTCCTACAGCGATTGCATCTTTTTGACTTGCTGGGATATCCAGAGTGAGGAGAATACCTCTCTATATATTTCTTTTTCTTTTTTTTTTTTTTAATTTTGTGTGTGTGTATGTGTTTGCTTCTTATTTCCAGGCAGAATTTTAATAGTTCAGACTATTCAGTATAGAATTTTTTGGAATTAAGCTAGTGAGAAAAATGACAAACCCTTTTCACCTATGGGAATTTCATTCTCACAATCCACTGAAGAATTATCTGTTCCCAGTAACTTAATGTGAAACCTGTGGAAATGCAATTCATTATGTGAAGATGAGAGCTATCTAATCTGCAAAAATAACCAACTGGATATACCAATTAAGAACCCAAGCCATCTGGCCCTTCAGCAAGACTTGCTGCATCTCCATTTGGTGTGATAAATTAAAAGCTGTTTCTATCTGCATGCTCAGGCCAAACATATTTTCTTCAAAAATATCTGCTGTCTTAGCCACTCATTAGGTCAAATAGGAGTTTCTTATGTTGTTTTGGTTACTCCTTTACATCCTCCACTTTCTCAGCTGGCATCACCTCCTGCTCATAGAGGGAAGCATGTGAAACTTGGGGTTTTCGTTTCACACCAGAAATTGTGTCTAGGACTTCTCCAGCGAGGAGTTACACTCCTTGAGTTTCACAATTACGTGGAGGAAGTTTCTCAGAACTGGCATTCCGATGATGAAACTCCATTCGTTTTACTCTCAAAACAGGCATTCACAGTTTCACTTTTTTTCAGCAATTGACATCTCTGGATATATGAGAAGCTGTTACCCGTCTTGCTACTACATGGAGTAAGCTAGTGCTTAAGTTAGTCATCCCTTCGAGCAGGGACACATTTGAAGTAATTTGGTAAGATATAAGGGATCAATAGGACTTGAATATCCAACTGAAATCTGACGTGGGATGCCTTTTTTTCTATCTATGCTGACAGCTAGGATGTCTCTCCTTCCATTATGGCTATGTCTTATGCAAACCATAATGTCAAGATAGCACCTATTAACCCTATAGTTACAGAAGCTATCTATTCAGAGGATGAATTTTAATTTGGCTTCCCAATTAGGATGCTATAATCATCTAATTGTAGGTCAGTTTGTGCCAGGCTCTCCTTTGCAAGATATTTGTTTCTGTGTAGATAATGAAGAATCCTGTAGATCAGGGAGAGGAAGATTAACTCCGGCTTGGAGGCTGAGCACTGATGTGAGCAAATCAGTCATGCTCTGATGAATGTTTAATTATTTCTGAGAAGAGGAACAGTTGCATTGGTTTTGAGTTGAATAGCCTGGTGATTTCTGGCACTCTCTGGGGAAATCTGAGTTCAGATCCCTGTTCCAGCTCCTGAGGGATTTGAATGTGGGTGCCATATGTCTCCAGCAAGTGCTGCAATGCCTGAGCTGCAAGTTGTGGCGGTTGTGCAGAAGTAGCTCTCCCTGCCTGTATGTGAGTGTGAGAGAGACTGAGGGCAATGGAGCAATAACAACAGGAAAGGAGGGTTAGCTTTTACTTTTCCTGCTCAGTATCAGAGGACATTAGCATTCAGAGGACAGCTAGGCTTGACTACTCCTCAGCTGTAGGGCAGCTGCCATAGCCAAATTAAGTCACAGGGCTTATGGATTCAGGGTTTGGTAATTTAAAACCCTCATCTGTCACAAGAGTGAACAGCTCAAATTTCCTCCTCCACCACATCAGCAGTGGAGTCTAATTTTTTAGTGAGATGCCACCCCAAAACTTCTTCTCCTTGATGCTCGCAGTATGGCATCTTGTGACTGTGTTAAAATGCTGTCCTGAAGCTTAGAAGATCAGGAAGGCTGTTTGTGCTGTGAGAATATGCACACCAGCTCGTGTCCCACAGATGTCCATTCACTTTTCTCACTCCATTGGTGAATTCTGCCCAGACTTTAAGAGCAAGGCACTTTTATGCATTTAGAGAATGACATTCACACATTTCAGCAGAAATATGTCTGCTTTTACAGCATTAGTGCAGAAACCTCTCCCTAGAAAAATTATACCTGAGAGCTTCCAAGTTATTGCCTGAATAGAAGTTTTAAAGCTTAAATTTTGAATGTTGATATTTAAAGGGAAGGTTAGGTGTTTTCTTTTTGTTCATCCATTTCAAAGAGTTTTTGTAAATCAGGCCGAGGACTTATGGACTCAGGGTGCTGCTGGATTGATCTACTTTAAGTGATCTTTTAAATAATTTTTAATATGACCTGGCAACTAGTCCAATGACAAATAGGCATGTTAGGCATGTTATCTCTATACAGAAAGAAAAAAAAAAAAAACAGGATTTTCAAATGGAGAAAAAAATAGATGAAAAATGTTGATCACAATTCCATTTGCTTCCAGAAAAAAAGAAAAGGATGCCACCAAATCTTGGGCTTGGCATGCTATAAAATTTTGGGTGAAAATTTTATCTTTCTGTGTTTCTGGCCATGTGGAGATATGGGACATTTAGCTCATCATAAACAACATAATACACTTGTGAGAAAAAAAGGTAGAATTATTAATCTCTGCAAATAGTTAAGGGTATCAAGAAAAATCATCAAGAAATATCATCAAGAAAAAAATCAGGCCAGCAATGTTTCAAGGAACTTGTGATAAAGAGAAGCTGTAATCATCAGGCAAATATTTCACTATGGGATATTAATGCATTTTTGGCAATTTTCAGCTTTATTCTTGACTAAATTGTATATTAATAATACCCGTACCACCCTTCCTTTCTTGCCCTCTCCATCTTCTTAACACCTATGAAGACAAACCACCTGTTATTATTATCCCTCTAGAAGTAATACGCATGCAGACTGTGCGATTATATCAGAGGGCATAATTTGTGACCTTATTCAGTCACTGTTTCCTAAGTTGCTGTCATGTGCAAACACCAGAAAGGCCTTGTGATATTTAACAAGCAGCTCAGACTCCTTGTATGGCATGTGCCTAATTACCTCACCGTGCTGTCAGCTTCAAAACCACACTGCAGCGAATAGAGAGGAACCTTAGGAAAAGAGGTTATTTCCCAGTCTCCTTCACTTTGGCTCTTGACATGCTACAGGTTCTAAAGTTAGTTAAAAATTTCAGTGATAACTTCATAATTTATCTCTCTCCATCTTGGAAGACTCAAGTTCGGTTGAAATTTTGAACCTGATTGCATCTAATTTTCTACTGGAATACCCATCTGTACCCTTGGTTTCTTCAAAATGTTCTTTCTTTTATAAGCCTTCTTCCCAGTCCCCCACCAGCTTAGATGGGAAGGTGGAGATATATTATGTGCCAGTGAACCATCTGCTTCTCTTTTATTTAAATGCTTCTTTTGCAATAACTGCTCTGTTAACCTAGATTGATTCATAACCTTTATGTAGTTTATCTGAAACTGTTTCCTATACTAAAATATAATTTCTATTACACTGTATTCATCTTTCATAGAATTTCTTCATAATTTATGAAGGTAAAGAAGCTTTTACATTGCTTGAATATGGCCCAAAGCATGTGGGATGCTAGAAATATCAAAATCTCCATTTTAAATCACTGATGTAAATTTTGTAGAAGTCTGTGTTTCTAACACTTGTATGAAACCTGTAAGCCTTATTTGCATGTTGTTATTTCTATCATTGAATTGTATTGACCATGAGAAAGGAATATGCTTGGCTACTGAATATAGGTCTGTGTGTTATGTCTCCGATTTTGCTCTTAACAATGTCCATGGAAACAGTAAAGAAATAACAAAGATGTGTGCTCAAACCAAAAATCTGTTACTTAAGATGTGTGTTTTGGATAAGAATGCTCTGAGAGTTTTATTTAAAAAAGTAAAACACAGAGAAAGTGTTGGCAGATGAAAGATATATATTTACTTTATGTTGTACTTCTAAGATAATCAAAAGTGAAAGTGTTCAATTCTTTTACAGTTAATTGAGAGTCAAATACATTCTAGCAGCAAATAATGGCCCTTCAAATCATTTAGAAGACTGTTTTGGCTTATGAAGTATTCTCTAAAATCTTTCCCTATTGCCTGCTCAGGAAAGCTACATTTGAGGGAAGCTTGGAGAAAACATAGAAAATGAAAATGAAAATGAAAATGAAAATGAAAATGAAAATGAAAATGAAAATGAAAATGAAAGTGTGGTGTGATACACTCTGACAGCACCAGTTTAAAACAATGAGGATGCTTATGCTATCAAATCCCTCACCCTACACATACTCCATTTCTGTTTTCCAGAAGCATAAAATGTTGAGAAGTGAGAAAATGGAGCTTGGTATAATTGCCCCAAACCAATAAACATTTGTGAGGATTTCTGACACACAAATACTTTGGCATCCCTGGAGCAGTTGTTATTTTTTCCATGCTAAACCAAGTGTTTCCAATCTTTAATTATCTCTGAGCAGAGGTAGATACTGGTTTTAGTAAGGTGAACCTGTCCCCCATGTGATATTATTGTGGGGAGGAATGCCTTCCTTGTAATATTGACAGCATTGCCAGAAAGGAAGCCTTGGTTTTGTCAGCTTCTGTTATAGGACCCTGTTACATCCTCCCTAAGGATCAGCTGGACCACAGAAAATTGTTTGGGTGTTACATCCACCAAACATCAAATGTTGTGTTGTTTTTCAGAGCATTTTCTGCACATTCCACCTACACTCCCCTAAAAAAAAAATAAAAAGAGTAAAGCAAGGGATAAGGAGTGCTTTATTATTTATATGCAGGACTCCATCTTTATTAGTAAGAAAAAAAATCTTGTTTTGATCTTTGAAAGTGGGTAGCTTATTTACATTCAGCAACCTGAATTACTCTGAAGGGGGTTTTAAAATGTTGACAGAGCTATTGACAAAATATGCAGCCTTCACTGAGAAAAGGTAATTGAAGCAAGAATAAGCAGGCCTATTCAGGCTACTGCTTTTGTAATTCAAGCTTTTTGCCTTGGCTCAATGATTCCATCAAAAATAAGTCATCAACGGAGAGTCCCATGTTGTGCTTTGTTTGTTCAGGAACCAGGTGCAGCACATGTTTGTAATTTTAAAGTGCTGATATTCTGCAATTTGTGCAGCATAGGCAAAATCAGCCACAAAACAGACCTCACCTTCCAACTCATTTTTCTTTCAGTTAGTCAGTAAGGTGTATTTGTCCTCAGTCAAAGTTTTCTGAAAGAGATGACTCTCTGAAGGTACATAACACATGAACAAAACTGATTAGATTAATGTTCCATTTTTGCTGCTGGTATGTAGGTATTTGTGGGTTTTTTAATAATTTTCTGCTCCATTATAAAACAAGAGCAAAAAATCATGTCAAGTGAGTAAAATTACCTTTTAGAATAGATTTTGAGTGGAAGATGGAATGATTAGCCCCTAATTTTTAGTCATACCTTTAAATAATCATTTATGCCCAGTTTCCTATTTTCTGTTTTTTACAGTTAGTATTGACCAAGCTGGCATCTGTCTGCAGCTGACATAAAATTAGCCATATCTCTGGAAGTCATTTTGTTCATTTCTAGCAATTAGTAGGTTAGGAGTCCTAACACAATTACATTTAGCATGTATTTATGGAACTATTACCAAGAAAAATTTCTTTCTGATTATAGCTATAGCTTCATAGTCAAAAAGCACCCAAAGAAGTTCAGCTATAAATTGATTTCTGCAAGATTAGACATGACTAAATAAGGAAAATAAAGGCTTCCCAACACCATGCAAAGTGAGCGTGAGGGCATGAGGACCGGTCCCTGAAACAGCCCTGTAGTAAAGCAAATGTGAATCCCAAGGGAGCCACATCCACCTCTACATTCTTTGATATGGTGGGAATCTTAGCTTAGGAAAGACTGCATTAGGAATGAGGAAACCAGAATAAAGTTGTAATCCAAGAGCTGCCCCACACCACTTGTAATATGTTTCACAGCACACTTCACTGTACCATGCTTTGGATTTCCTACCTTCAGAAAGAACATTTTCTCTTAAAGAGGACTTTTCCACTTTAAAAGGAAAAGGAAAGATGAAACATTAGTACTAAATATTGCTATTAGTCAATAAGACTGATTTAGAGGAGGGGAGGGGAGGAGAGGAGAGGAGCTCTCTAAGTGTATGGCACTCTGTAAATTGTAGAAAAGTTAAGAATGCGTGCTTTGCATCTCAGGAGCATTTATTCTAGTGTGTGACTCTCCAAATGCAACTAGTGCATGAAAGACCTATGATTTGGAGAGTCTGGCTTTAGTATATGTCATCACCAAGAAATCACAGCAATGGTTGCATATAAATTTCCAGTGAAGTATTGTCCACACAATATTGTCCACACAATGAGGAAGAGACTCATTCTGTTTATTCTTGCTACAAACTGAAATACAAAGTTGGGGTTGGTTAAAACAAAAAATCTAAACAGGACTGATTAAAGCTAGCCCAGCTTATTCCTCAGGTGCTTGCTCTTTTTATTGTTTTGAGAAGTTGCTTCTGGTTAATAATATTACCATGAAATTAAATATAAGTAACTATGGAAAATAATAAACTGTTGGTTGTTGTGGGTTACCAAACATGTGCTGAGTATTATGGGGAAATGATTTTCCTTTGATAAAACTAAGCAGAGAGATACTGTTAGGAAATAAAAAAAATTAAACAAGTTGCCAAGGAGGCTTGCACTAGTTGTAGTGTTTTTCAATATATTAGCAAAACCATACAGAACATAAGATTCTGGGTTCCCTGTGTCTTACTGCCTTATTGTGGGTTGTGCTAGCTTGAGGCTTTAGCATTTTCAGGAAGGTGCCAGAAGGATCTGTTTAAATCCATAGTATATCACCTTATGTGTGGGATACTAGGCATCTTTTTGTCTATCCTTATGACTATCTACTTCTGTACCGGTCTGATATGCTGTTGATCTAAATACTTTCTTTTACATTTTGTGGGAAAAAAAAAGTTTTTACTCTTTTGTTTCTCTTTTTTTAAACAAAAATACAGACATGTATACTCAATATGGACTCTGTCTTAAAAGCAGTATTGCAGCACAACGAATAGCATGCAAAACCTAGGAGGGAGTAAGTGTATATTTTAAATGATCTCAGAAAAATTCTAAATGCTAAACATTACTTCTAATATAAGAACTTCTGTAAGAATTTCAAGAGAGGGTCATAGATAAAATCATAGCTTCAATAATTGTGAAGACTTAAGCATACATTCCACCAGGCTACCAAAGTATGTACTATTAAAGTACTGTGAAAATATTTGCAAAATTGAAAGCTAAAAGATAAAGGTCTGAAGGCTGTATTTTCATGCTGTTATATCTGGTGAGTGCTTGTTGGACAGTATGTAGGTTGCAGAAGTTCACATGAGCCAAGCCATGTGGTATTGAGAGAGTCTTCAGATTTTTTAAATATAAAACACTAGACACTTTTTGAAAATTTAACTCGGGCAAAATTTCAGCTGATACATTACAGTCCAATAGTATTAGTAGTTGTAATGTCTAAGTGCCTCAAATCTTTGAATAATTTTATCTCATCAGTATGTCTCTGGGCAAGAAAAGTACTTTCTACACCTCTTTACCCATGGAGATGCAGAGGGACAGAGGAGACCCAGCCTCCAAAGTGTTCCAAGCTTCAGGCAAGTGCTGAATTTTGTCACTCATCCCTTCAGCAAAACTTCTCTGAATGTTGCTATAATTTTCATCAGTACTACCGTGATGCCAAAAAAAAAAGGGAAAATGCCACAGAGCCTTGCTTCAGTGTTTTCATTGTGTACTTATTTGCAATTTCTTTCCTTTTTCACTTTCCAATTTACTAGATTGAACCTATGCAGATTATGCAGTCTTGTAGCCCATAGCTGGTAAGGAGCTGAAATATTTTTCACATCATATTGCCACAGGCTCAAGTGATTTCCATTATGAATAATGAATATGACCATTTAAAATCCTTTGAAAGCTAGATACTGGTATACACTATATGCAAGTAATGCTTCAAAGTCAAAACCCTGCTTTCAAATTCTGTAGGCCTTGAGACTGTAGTGAATTTTTATTTAAATCAAAGATTATAATGGAGTAAAAGAGAACATTGTGGGGAACACTTATTTGGGAGAACCTGATAGACATCTTGACATTACATATACTATGTCAACAGAAGTCACCCTTCCCTGAGTTGCAGCTTATGTTTTGTCTTGTTTTTTGCCAGAAGGACAATTTGAGATTTTCTCCAGAACACATCTACTTTAAACATGGGTTAGCTCCAGTTTTCATGCTTTCTTCAGATCTCTCTGTACCTGTATTATTCACAAATTTCCATTCAGATTCCATAGGGAACTATTGTCATCTTCCTGATGTGATTCAGGTGGAGTTCAACAAGTTCTCTTTTCCTCTGTTGATCTGGAGTAACCACTTGTCTATGCTTTGTCAAGGCAGAGCAGCAGGGAGAAAATTAGGAAAAGGAATTTGAACTCTCACAATCTTCTCATATTTTACTTTATAGATGGAATTAAAATTATTTTAAAATAAGTTAGATGGTCAAAGGTGTTTTTCTGCTTCCTAAGTGAAAGATCTTCACCATGTCTTCATGGTGATCTTCACCATGACTCTTAGAAGTTTCTTATACAAAGATGAAAGAATGACCTTCCATTGTTATATTTTTAAATCTTTGGCACACAAATACACAGCCAGAAAGGGTTGTGCCAGTAGTATTGCATTTGTTAAAACCAAAAGTGCTTGACTAATACACAGCCTTATGGAGGCTAAAGCTAAACATTCATTTGTTTTTGTAGGATGAACAGAAGAATGTCTTGACTCTATCTTCTCCAATGCTAATTAATGTATTACTCTTTATTATGATAATTATTATGGTTAGAGGCAAGTGAGTTAAGTTTTAGCTGGCTTCGTCTCAATCGCTTGATCTGGCTCTGCTCCCTGTCCCTAAACAAACATGAGTTGAGGACAACAACAACCAAGGCAGAAAAATATTCAGGCCTTATACTGATAGTCAAAGATTAAAACTGTGGTCATGTATCACACTCAGAACAAAGCTGTCCTCAGAGGTTCCCAATCTACTCCTACTGTTTTATCTAACTTGCTGAACTCTTCCCTA
Source organism: Nothoprocta perdicaria (assembly GCF_003342845.1). NCBI lineage: Eukaryota > Metazoa > Chordata > Aves > Tinamiformes > Tinamidae > Nothoprocta > Nothoprocta perdicaria. Next base: position 1,174,449 of record NW_020454439.1, read on the forward strand.
GCCCCCAGTACTACAGACGAGTACTGTAACTGTGTTCTCTGCTGTAGTTTGACATTATTGAGGTTTTAACTGCCTGGTGCTGTTTTGACTACAAAAAGAAAAGAAGAAAAGAAAAGAAAAGAAAAGAAAAGAAAAGAAAAGAAAAGAAAAGAAAAGAAAAGAAAAGAAAAGAAAAGAAAAGAAAAGAAAAGAAAAGAANAAAGAAAAGAAAAGAAAAGAAAAGAAAAGAAAAGAAAAGAAAAGAAAAGAAAAGAAAAGAAAAGAAAAGAAAAGAAAAGAAAAGAAAAGAAAAGAGGACCATTGGTTACTCCTAAAGTAAAACAGATGATGCCATCTTAGACCCATGGATTACAAGCTCTCTCTGGCAGGAGGTACCACTAAACATACTTACTCTAGCATCAATTCACCCTTCTTGTAATGAACGTCCCTGTCTCACTCTTTACCTTATGGAGGAGCTGCCTCTCCTGGTGTTACTGAAACAGTGTTTGTAGTTAAAAGGAAAGCAAACAAACAAAGAAGTACTTTCTGCCACTTTAAAAGGTTTTTTTTAAGTTATATTTAATGCTTTCTGAATAATGAGGGGCTAACAGATGTGAATCCTATATTCTTTTTTAGTTTTGCACTGCTTAGCTCTTCTCAAGTTGTCTTTGCCTTGTCCTGCTCTTCAGAGAAAAAAAGAATTGGCTTTTCTCTGACTTGCTCTTGGCTCTGCTATACTGTAGACCTCTATGCACAGAGAGGAAATTAATCCTCCTACCCCTTTTCCCTTCTATGCCATGCTTTAGCTTCATTTAGGTGCTGGACCAACAAACAGTTTTCTGCCAGGTGGATCAATCTACCTTGCAGCTATATAAATAGCATAGCTGGCCCACAGGGTTGTGGTTGAGTAGTTATGTAGTGTTTATAATTGTAGGGGCCTTTTAAGCAATGTGCATAGATGCTTTCAAGTAATTCTCCACAGGGCATCTTTTTAACGTAATGAAGTATTTTGGCCCCTTTGTTAGAGAGTTTAAGGCACAGGGTTGGTAATGGGGTTTTGTTCCATGTTATACCTATAAAGTTTGTCCAGGTCCCTGAGTTCCACCATTCCTCCCAGAATATCAGAGGAACCCTTTAGTTTCCCAGTATGCCTAGCTTAGCCCTCTAATTGTATAGCTTCACAAGTGCTAGGTGTGATTTATTAATTCTGTTTTTATTCAATCTGGGAGCAGAAATACAGCTATAAAAAATAAATTTTATAGTTGTTAGTAGCTGAACTCACCCATGCTTAAAAAAAATATATTGCTGGTGCTATACTGTCATTGACTGAAAACTCTCAGCCTCTGTGAGACGTTATATTCAGAGGTCCAGAAAAATAAATGACTGCCTTTCTGAATTTCATACTGACAATCCTTTTAGCTGACACTTCTTTCTTTGGAGTTCAATAAATTGGCATGTTTCTACATCTTAAAGCACAGTAAATGGTGCCATGGAAAGCCCTTTTTCTTCTCTGTCTGTCAGTTCTTTAGGGGCCAGAGTGCAGAGAATATAGCAGGCAGTTTGGCTTCCAGGTATCCAGGTATAAGAATTTTCTGTACTCAGTATAATTTAATCTTTTTTTTTTTTCCAGAATACATCCTCTGCAAATTCTTAGAACACATAGAACAATAGAAAGTATTGAAATGAATTTTTGTAAGAAAAATTGCTCAATATACTTGTTATATGAAATCCTTTGCTATCTTTATTCAAAAATGTCCACATGGGCAACTATGCATCTTATAATGGTTTTTATAATGTGTTCATTAATATGAATTTAGTGAGATGGTAATATTGAAATCTAAAGGTTATGTAGCTTTTAATTTATTCACTTCTATTTAAGGTTGGTTCCAAATGACATTCAGAGAGGAAATAAAATGCCATATGAAAATACCTAGGAATAGATATTTTCTGGCTATAAAAATGGTTTGCTTGATTTTTAGGTGGTGGCTTTTCTCTGTTACTTATCCCATTCAATTCATTAGAAGGCACATGCACCTGAGTACAACATGTAAGCCTATTCTTTTTTTTTTTTTTTTTTTTTTTTTTTTTTTTTTTTTTTTTTTTTTTTTTTTTTTTTTTTTCCCAGTTCACCCATCTGCTGACTGTTAAATACTGTTAAATATTTCTTAGAATAAAACCAACTGGTATGTATCTGACTACATATCCTAGCAGCAAGCATTCCAATCTCTAGTAAATGAAGATGAGATAATGAAGAAATTGCCTATATACAGACATGCACATTTCATTGGTATATAGAGAAAGCAGCAAGTCATCTGTTAATATTATTTCAGAATATTTCAGAATATTTCAGAATATTTAAGGTTGGAAGGGACCTCTACAGATCATCTAGTCCAACCTTCCTGCTCAAGCAGGCACACCTACAGCATGTGGCACAGGGTGGCATCCAGGCGGGTTTTGAAGACCTCCAGAGAAGGAGACTCCACAACCTCCCTGGGCAGCCTGTTCCACTGCTCTGTTACCCTAACAGTAAAGAAGTTGCTCCTCACCTGGAGACGGAACTTTACAGCAAGATTATATATATTTACAGCAATATTACAGCAAGATAAAAAAATACTCTAGATTTATATTGCAGAATGTGTGCAAAACAGATACCTTGCAAATGAAATACTAGATTTAAAACTATTCCCTTTGAAGTATAAAGTGACATCCATCAGAAAGCAGCTAAATTATACCATGTATGGAGAAAGTGTGGAGTAAGGGGTTATTTTTAGTTTGGCAGTAACACAGTATAAGCCATTGTTGTGGCAAATGAGCTCCAGCAGTTCTCAGGGTCTTGCTGCTTGTTCTGATATTGTATGCTAAGCATCCTTACAATTAGTTGGCTGCGGATTATGTTGCTCACCACAGGTAATGATTATCTATGGCTATAAAGCCTGGAGTACATCTAAAGGCTCTAAATAGCTTTCTGCAACGTGCACCTGAAGGAACTGCCTGTTACTAAAAGAAAATTTTCATCTGACTAATCTTCAAAAAATCCCAAAGCCTTTCAAAGAGGCGTATAGGAAATACAAACCACAGTGGCATTCTTTATCTTCTTAATGCCATCTATTTGTAACTGCTAATCTTTTTTAAAATATGTGTTTTGCTAAAGTCTGCACATACATCCTGTAGCTCAGAGTTGGGGTTATTTTAATAAAGTCAAAATAATCTGCATTTTTTCCATTCTCGGGAATTCTTATTGAATTATATATATTTTGAACCTACTGTAGACACTTGCAAATTGTTTATAAGGCCAGCTATTTTATAAAGAACTTATGTTTAATACTCATGGGTGGTGATTTCAGGCCAACACTTACAGATGCCACAAGTGGACATCAAACATTCAGAAGTTAGGCAGACAGATTTAAATACAGGAAACCTCAAATTTGTGCATATGAATATATGGGAATATTATTTAATAGATATTTGAAGATATATATGATAAATGTTAACCAGCCAAATGTACTGTTTGCATAACCTTTTGTGGCAGTGGAATGAACAAAGAATATTTTATGGACTCTGTGATTTAGGAATCAGTAAATGTCTTCTGAATCAAGTGCAAAGTTGTGTGGCCAACTTGGGACTTAGCTATGTGGAAGGTAGTCAGCATTTTAGTGGTTTAGGATTTTTTGTTTGTTTGTTTATTTGTTTGTTTTGTTCTGTAAGCTGGTGATATTCATAATATCTTAACTTGTAAATTCTATTTACAAGTTAAATAGTCTCATCACAGTCTTTTATTGTAAGGGCTACAGTGCCAGGACACTGTTTTTGCCATGGCAGGAGCCTCACAAATATCATAATTGATAGTTACAGTGTAAACAGGTCGAGGGAGGTGATCGTCCCCCTATACACAGCCCTGGTGAGGCCACATCTGCAAGACTGTGTCCAGTTCTGGGCTCCCCAGTACAAGAGGGATGTGGAGCTGCTGGAGAGAGTCCAGCGCAGGGCTACGAGGATGATCAGGGGCCTGGAACATCTGTCCTATGAGCAAAGGCTGAGAGAGCTGGACCTGTTCAGCCTGGAGAAGAGAAGGCTGAGGGGGGACCTGATCAGTGTCTATAAATACCTCAAGGGAGGCAGTGAGGAGGAGGGGGCCGGCCTCTTTTCAGTGGTAGACAGTGATAGGACTAGAGGAAATGGCCACAAGCTGAGGCACCAAAAGTTCCACAGAAACTTGAGAAAACACTTCTTGACAGTGAGGGTGACAGAGCCCTGGAACAGGCTGCCCAGAGAAGTTGTGGAGTCCACTTCTTTGGAGATCTTCAAAACCCTCTTGGACGCAGCCCTGTGCCACGTGCTCTAGGTGACCCTGCGTGAGCAGGGGGGGTTGGACTAGATGACTTCTGAGGTCCCTTCCAACCTTAAGCATTCTATGATTCTATGATTCTATGAAATGGTACAATAGAAGGCCAAAGGCCAGTAACATTTCTTGGTAAGGTGAGGGAGTTGCTATGATGCCTGTTGCTGCACAGCCTACTGTCCATGTAGGGGAGGAAATTCCAGTAAGCCAGGAAGTTCTGAGCTATTAAGATCAGTTCTGCTACATTGAGTTTTGGGAAAGAAACACAGTAAGATTTTTAAGTGAAATTTTAACTCTACCCCAACCTTTCTTTAAAAAAAAAAAAAAAAGGCTTTCAGAGAGTGGTGGACAAAAGTAGCAGAAGGGAACAAAACAAAGCGAAAGAAACAGGCTGAAATCAGATACGTGTCATGCAAACCTAGTTGTATGCAGTCACATTAGTCTGTATATTTGGGTGGAAATTTTTATGACAGAGTCTCCAGTAAATTAAAATGCTTTGGAGAGAGAAAGAGCTAACCTTCTATCTGTCAGAGTTCAGTATTCCTTGCACGACTGACCTCATATGCTGGAAGAAGCAGAATGAAATCAGACTTTCAAATTTATTTGTGATGGCAATGTTTATACAAAAGGCTTAACTCAGCTGTGTACCAGGGAGGAACTCTTCAGCACTATTGAAGATATCAGTACTGGTCACAAATGTGGCTTGCCCCTGTTAATGATCGAGAGACACATGCATATATTTTTTTTAATTTGCTTGGTTCAAATTTTAAATAATCTTTTAGAGATATCTTTTGCCTTTCTATTTGGGATCTTACTGCCATCCTAAACTGCAGTACTGCATCCATTACTAGTTGCATTGAAGAGATTAACTAGCTATTAGAAAAGGAAAATTTTCAGGTTCATGAATTACAATAATCAGATTCAACATCAGAGTTGTGCTAGTTTGTCTGCAAAAGCTTCAGGGGCTTTGACAACCCTGCTTTCATAAGCTTCTTCAGGTTTACCTGTTTTTACCAAAGATTATGCCAGATCACAACAGAAAGGAGCAAAATGTTTAATTTTTCAGAGTAGATCTCCATTTCTCTTTTTAGGAGAATGCTAAGATTACAAGTTAGTGTAGTAATGGCTCAATACATATATTGAGCTAGTATTTTTACTTCATTCGTAAATATATAATTAGCTGCAAAAAACTCCAGTTGTGTGGCTGAAAAGCCCATAAATTCTGTCTTGTTCCCCACCTGCAATAGTTATTCTAAAATTAAGTCATTTCATCATCATATGCTCTTACTGCTGCCTTCTTAACCCTATTTTAGTCAGCTCAGTCCTGTGAGGTTATTAAGTGGCTAAGAAAAGGCTAACAAATTCATGGGACCACAAAACTGATGTTGAAACCTTTACTGCACAACACAGGAATATGTGATTCCATGAAGGGCATGTGATGAATTTGGGTTGTCAACTTGGATATCTGATAAATGTCAGCAATTTTCTTCAGTGGCAAGTCACTTAATAAGTTAGAAGCACAGCAAAATAAAACATTTCTTGGGATGTGTACTCTTACATTGCTTATAAATTCAAAGTGGTAAAACTTTTTGTTTAATTTGAATTTTAGACTCCACTTTGCATCATAATGTTTCACTATTTTTCTTTGAGTATGAAGAATATCAAAAGGACTTATCTGCCAGCTACAGAAATTCATCTTTAGATAATCAGAGATATCCCCAAGTACAAAAGGAAGGCAAGGCAGTAAAATGAAAGTCTCTGCCATTGCAAGATAAAACGAACTAGAAAGTCATGAGAGACTTTTGATAAACATCTCCCCATATCCAGTTATTTTTAGTGTCCAGGAAACTCTTGGGCATATTAAAGCTATATGTTGAAGTGTGTCAGCAGGCATCTCTAGTAGTTAGACAGAAGTATTATAGCAGGTGTTATATAGCATCCAAATTGAACCATGTTTGATACTGCAAATCATGTACATATATTTTTTTCTTATATCTGCTTGTGTCTGAGCTATGGATGGCTGACATACAATCATATTGGTCTTGTTTAAGGCACTTGGATTTTCAGGTGGTGAACTGTCCTGAATCAGGGAGAAATATTCCACCTAAAGTAGCAAATAACCAGTATGTTCACTGGACCTCAGTAAGTTAGAGCAAGAGGTTTCAAGGGAATCCAGCATGAAGTGTTTTATTAAAATGACCTCTGGTATTTCAGTAAGCAGAGCTTTTGTAGGATTTCACTTAACCCTCACAAAAGTACTTGCTGCCCCTGAAGGTGTGTTCTGCTTGAAAAGACTTTCCTCCCTCCCCACTCCTCCAAATTTTCTACTCTCCCAGTGAGACCTAGTTAGAGGAGAACCGCTACGTATGTATTAGCTCAGTCTCATAAATAGCTAAGGAATTCTGACAGCCCAAGTTCGGAAGCTATATTATTGTTCTTTATCATGACGAGATGATAAAGTAAATATGTAATGATATTTCTTCGGGTCTCAAGAAATAATACTAATCTGAGAAAGTAGAATTTGCTCTAGGTAATCCAGGGTAGGCAACCTGTTAAAGCAAAAGCTCTTAGCACTTTAATTTATAGTGAATGGGAAGAGGAATAAAGGTGCTTGTTCATAATATAGTGTGTACAAGCTGATGTAAAGTTTGTATCACATTAGAATTAACATCATCTTTTCAGATTGAAATGATGAAGGATTGCTTGAATGCAATTGTTTTAAAGCAAATAATTATCTAAACTCTTTTGATATGGTGTTAATAGGAGTGAAAAGAGAAACAAAATCTCATTGTTTTACAGATAAAGCCAGCTTTTTTAGTTGAAAGACAGTTCTTAATTGCAAATCTTTCCAGCTAGTCAATCTTCAAAGCTCCTTTTAACTCAATAGGACTACACTGATTTACAGATATATGGTCATGGATCTTTGATCTTTCCCATTTTTGTATTCAGATATTTTTCTTCTTCCTCCATATTTGCCTTAACAGATCTGTTTCTGTATCCTTGACAAAGTATTTCCTTACCCTTCCTCCCTTACCTTGCTTTACAATCTCTTACCTGTACTCTGATTATTTATGGCTACAGTCCATTGTACTTAGAAATGTTCATTCAGAGACTTTTGCCTTGAAGATGTTATGACCCAGCTTTAGGATTTTATTATATTACTCCTTATTTTCAATTGCCTTGGGAGTGCCTACTTGATAATAAAGCATTTCATAAGTTAGCTTAATCAAATCAATACCTTTGCAGGGATTTGTAAAAGCAGTTCAGCAATAGACTCATGACAGCCTTAAATGTCAAATTATTTCCTTCATGAGAAAACCATCTTCATCCCAAAAGATTTTGAGCTATGGTTGCAAAGGAGAAGTGCACCTGTCTGTATGGAGAACAGTCATTTTATTCTTCTACCCAGCTCCCAAGTGCAGAACAAAGTAGATGTTAGGCCACTAAGCTTATAGTTCTCATGAGAAATGTTGATATCACACCTATATAGTTGGTTTGACATGTTGTAATTTTTTGGTAGCCTATAACATAATGCCTATAAAATAATGTTACTTTTTTTTTCCTTTTTTTTTTTAGTGTTTTGGGGATAAATACTTGAGAGAGCTCCATTTGTGAACAACGCACATACTTGAGACATGAAGCACAAAAACCTTTCTCTGAATTTTGATTGTTCATTGCAAACCAAAGTGTTGAAAGTTCAGATTGCAAGTAAAAGTGGTCTTTAAAGCCACTTTAAAGTTTTAAGATCAAGAGCTGAGTTGATCTCAGAACTTTTTCTGCCTATCACTGAACATATGGTTCCTCTAGGTCTGGCAGTCATTGTGTACCAGGAGACCCACAGAGCCAAGAGAAATCTAGAGATCTGTAGGCCTTTTTTTTTCTCTGATTTAGTTTTTTGTCTGATTGTATTTTGGTTATTGAGCTGATTTGATTCATGGACAACTTCAAGGAATCCCAGTGCTCTTGCCCAGTAAGCAGTATTAATTTCTCTACAACACCAAAAATACGGAAATAGGTATTTTCCTAAATTTTTATACAAGCACACAAGCACAAACTTTTCTTTTTTCTCTTGGTTGCCATGAAATGGGCATTTGATAGCTGTCCTTTATAAATAATTTAAGCCTTCCAAAATGTACAGATTTATGAAGCATGTTCTGTAAAAAAAGGGCAGTTTTTCGTTAAAGTTGAAGAAGGATTGTTAGAACTTGAAACACCAAGTGCATTCCTAAACTCAACCAACAGATGACCAATTTTTTTTAACAGATAACTTTGTTCTTTTGATGGGAACACAGGCTTTCCATTTTCAATTAACTTGCATTTTCAGAGATCCTTTTCCTTTGTAACTTTCCTTGAAGCCATTGGACACTAACTAGTCGTTAAGGCCTTGAAAACAGTTTGACTCAATTGAAACTTACTTCCACTGTTTCACTGTGATGACAGATATTAAATCAGCTCCACATTAGTCTAACTAATTACAGGAGAAAAAAAACAGTTTAATTTGCAAAGGTGAACAGAAGGAGCTAGGAAGCCTGAGTTTTTACTCTGCTTTGAAGAAGTTGGAGGTATTTAAAATTCTTTCAGTCAGCTGTAGCAATTTCATTCAATTCTGTAGCAAAAGACTGGTAAACCCCCAAAGCTGAACTGATACCACAGGTAGATGAAGAGTTAAAGATTGAGAGTTGAAACACAGAATTGTTGAGGATTTTTTTCCGTATTCACAGACTTGGCACTCTAGCCAAACAGCATAGGTTCCCCTCTTCATACTCCTCCCCACCAAGTTATAAGGGAAGAGAAACCTGTTTACCTACTTGTTCACATTTTCTGATGAAAGATACAAATTTCTGAGAATGTTACATGGATGTAGAGAGATACTGTATTATAATAAATTCCATAGTGCAATAAGCTAGAACAGGACCTGCTGTTTCCTTTGAGGTCTACCTAAATGTCCTCTAACTTGCTGTTCTTCATAGAACAGTGAAAAAGTGAAACTGATAGAGTGTATTATAATTTGAGGAATGTAAATACTAAAACCAAGGTTCATTTTTATACAGGTAGTACCCCCGAGATGAATCTTATATAGATACATATTTTTATATATACTAGTGAGAATGATAGTATAATGAGGGTATATTTTGAAATATTTTACCAGTGTAGCAGCTCATAAGTCCAAAGAGGAAAGAAACTGATCCTCAAACACTAGTAGTTTACTATAATGTCCTTTCACTAATTTTAAGCATCTGAGCTTAAAGGAGAGATATCACAAAATCCTTTCTCAGGTATCAGCAGAAGAGGAGGAAGCTCATGTGGATTTGAATTTCCTGTGGAAGGGCAACACCTTCATATTTCAGCACAGGTAGAAGATAAAAATAAGTGTCTATGAAATGTCACTTTTATAATCTCTTCATTGCTCTTATTCTGCTGTCTAGATATTTTTGCTCCATCCAGTGCCTCACCCTACTCATATCTTCAGTTTCCTAATGTTCTTTTCACAATCCCAGGCTGTTCTTCTCCATTTCTCACCTTAGGATCCCTCCCCATTAATTCTCATACTTTTTTTTTTTTTTTTTTTTTTTTTTTT
>NW_020454439.1:1184394-1206866 GCF_003342845.1 Nothoprocta perdicaria
GCCTTCTGAATACTCTACAGTAGCAGAAACATTTCAAAAATGAAACTGAACATGAATACCTGACAGGAAATCATGGATATTGCTCAGCTCTTTGCCAAATGGCTGAGCCTGACTTCAGCTAACTGCACCTGGTTCATTGGTTGATGGCTACCCAAGGCTCATCATGGACAAAAGAAAGTGTAGTTTGAAAGTATCCAATATTTGACTTGTAAACTGAAGGTATCCTCAGCCTTTGCTATTGCAGAACAGGTGTTCTGCTATCATGCAAAGAGGAATGGTTCCAAGATGCCATTATACTAAAAAGTGGCCTAGTTCCGTATCACTGAAATCACAGTTAATGCTACCATACAGAGTCCTGAAGGCAAGCTTATGGACCAGAGATTTCTAACTGTATTAAGAAGGAACAGATTGATAATATGTCTGATTTTGTGAGTTGAAAACATTTATTGTTTTTGTAACAAGGGAAAGTGGCTAGTCACAGAAGTTTAGGGCTGAAAAGGATGATAGTTTTATTTCTAGAGTAGGTTTATGTGTGTAGGAATACTTGAAAGCATTCACAGTTGGTTTTAGTGCCTCATCCATGGTTTCTTATGGTGAGATAAATATACATTTAAGCTGAGAAGATAGAATATCCCCAAATCTGTAAAGAAGTCTTGTAACCTCAAAAATGTTTCCAGAGTAAATACTTTGAATTATGCTAAGGATGTTGTTTAATACTTGGTGCAATAGACTTTTCAAGATACAGAATTGTCAGTGTATTTTTTTTTTATTGCAGAGTTCTGGATTTTTTTTTAATACCATTCATACTAATTCATGGTAGGACCTCAATGGGTTGAGCAACAATGTGATAAAGAAGTTTTATTTAATGTTGAGGGAAATTAGTGATGAGTTGGTAATGGTATGGAGAGCGAACTTCCTCTTGCAAGTAAACAGACTATTAAGGAACAAAAGCTCACAACTGAATAATGACTTAGGGCATGTGAATATGTGATAGTTGCGGTTCAGCTACAACACTTTGATCAAACACAGATCTCAGCAGACCATTAGTAGCTTAAGGTTCTGTATCAATTTCATTACACTGCAGAACACTTTTAATCTGATATTTTATAATGTTACAAATAACTATCACTTTGACTATTCTGTAGAAGATAGAGAGATGAAAGCATAGGCGTGCCAACTCTCCTCATTTCTCTGCTGTGAGACTTGAGTGATAAAAGACTCATTATTCACTGCTAGGTATGGTAAGAAATCTAGCAAAGTTAGAGATCTAGACAAATTCTTTTGTTTCAGTTGAGAAACATAGATACTAAAAGTTTTATTCTGTGATGAACACCTTTTACATTGCTGACTTGCTGCTTTAGCAGTGGGATTGTCCTAAATATCTCACCAGAACTAGAAACGTCATTCTTCCACTATAGATAGAAATGTTTTTATAGGAAAAATGGTGTATAATGCTTCTCCAGAGATCCATTCCATCAAGAGGATGCCGCAGTTTTCTGAAGTTTAATAATGATAAAGAAACACTGAGGCTGTCCAAGCCAGGTTAAAAATCATGCATGCTATAATTAAAATGGTGAATATTACATATCTCCTCCTATTTTAAACCTTTAGTTTTCAAATTAATGCTATATTAGGATGCTCAGTGCAGATGAAGTTTGCCAGGCCTTTGCCTTATCTATCTCTTTGCAGAATGGGAGCAACTTATGTTTTCATAAATTGCTTCTACCTCCCTATACCGTGCCATACACATATATTTCCCAGAATGGTAGTTCTCAGGTAAAATTCTTTCTGTCATTTCCCAGCTATACATATTCATAATTACGTGTCCATTTCATTTATCCTTGTGTAGATGTCACACATTTGATTAGAGGCTTATTTACTCCCTTATTCATTATCCTGTGGCCACTTACAGAGAACACTTGCTTTGGTAGGTTAAAAGAGACTCCTCCTATCATCACTTCTGCAGTCTACTGATTTTCCATACTGAATTTTTCTATTTTCGATTACTGGAATCCAGTACCTCCAAGCATATATTGCAGAGATGATGCAGATGATGCAAATTCATAGGAAAGGAAACAAATAGGCTGGAAATCAATAGAAATGTCGAGAGGAACTTTTTTTTTACAGTTGTGTAACAGAAAGCAAAAAGTATGTCATCATATTGATGGCGCCAATGCATAGTGAAAGAAGTGGCATTTCCTTCAGTTGATAGTTTTAGTAATTTAAACAAGGCTGTTAATATGAGGCCTCTGTGATGAAAAGATAAACTGACATGAAAAGATTATTATGTTATTATTATATTATTATTACAGCCATTCAAGGGCATTGTAAAGCTAATATATAAGCTAGTAACTTCAGTTACTATTGAAGTATGAAGTCAAAATGGAGACTTCCAGATAATGAGTGGAAGGAGGAAGAAGAGCAGATGCCTGCTGTACCATCAAGCTCCCCAAAGAGGAAGCAAAAATGCTGGGAGAAGAGATAGCTGGAGAGCTTTTTAAGCAGACTGTTGTCGAGCTAGCCCGATTTGCCTCCAGCCCAGCCCTGTCTCTATAGCAAGTTATTGTTACCCAAGATATTTTGATCTGTTAGGAAAAGCAACCACATGTTTTATAAATTAAAAAACGAAATACACCATTTTTTAGGAGTGACAGTCCTTAACCATAGAAGGAAATGTTGAGAAAAGCGTTGGATTCTGTATCCCAGATGACTCCAAAGGAGACTGGCTACCTAGTTTTATTAGCACAGAGCTTCTGGGCTCAGTATAGTGCAGCAAATTGAAACGTAACAACCTGAGCTGGATAGACCAGATTAGGTGAACTATGATAAAAATCTATGAACTCTGGACAGTTAACTTGAGCCTTCAGTATTATCTTTTTCCGCTGGAAAAGCTTGTGTTTCATTGCTTAAAAGAAGCATTGTGATGTTTAATTCAATTACGACTGTAAGATACATGGACTTCTTACTGTGAAGACTGCTTCAGAAGCAGAAGCCATAATTAGCAGCAGATGATTGCATTGATTGTGTGTTCAGAAACACGTCTCTCTTTCTATATAAGGAAAATGCTAAATAAGCATAGTTTGGATGATGAGCTAACCTTAAGATAGATTCTTCCTCATGTATTCAAAAAGATATGAATCTTTATAGAAATTAGAAGTTACTCAGTGGCTTTCATTTCACCTTTTCGACCAGTTGCTGTATTTGGACAGAGGGAGAGGAGTTTGCACATTGCTGCTTAAGGGAAAGCCTGTGAGTGATACAGCACCCACTGTGGTATTACCCATGCATTTGTTCCCCCAGTAGTCCACTTACTTAGAGAAAAGGAATCAGGGATTAGATATACAGCAAAGGTTATTTTGCAGAAAATTATGAAGGACATTTTAGCCTTCCATTGGGATTACTGACTGTCCTCTAGTACATCCTATTTGCACAATTCCAGTTGGTAGATACTAGTCTTCCTATTTTAGTTATCTCTAACTAAGGCGGTGTAACCCCCTGTGACTTGACATCACCTGCTCCCAGTTTGTTTGGGACAACATCATCCCAAACTTGCCCCCAGTTTGTTTGGGACAGCGTCTGTTCCTGCCATGCTTCATTCTAATTCTCACCAGAGAGTAGATAAGCAAGTAGATTACTTCATAACATATATATCTTTCCAGAGATCTACTTGCCATCTGATCAAGACAAGAGAAATACCTATGTTCATCTTTATTCAATGGCTGTGAAGTTAGCTTCTCATTTTTCACAGGTTGATATTTATATTTATTCAGTAATGATGTTCTGAGTTTATGGGAAAGAAACCTTCTCTTTTCTGCTTCAAAACTAAGGTCATAGCTTTTCATACCTACAGTCTTGAAGACAGGAAATAAGAAAAAGTATGTTTCCAAAGTTCGCTTGCCTTTTCAACATACAAACTCAATGGCACACTCATTTGTCAATAATCAATTTATTTAAAAGTTAGAAATCTCTCATTTCATACTTTGGAAGAAGTTGCCTTTGCTTTAACAGCCCACACCTGGATACTGCTTGAGAAGGGCTGGCATTTGTTTAGAGAAAAGACTTAGCAAGGCTTCTGCTGAGCGCTTTTAAAGGTGCCCTCTAGAAAATGAATTGCAGACCAGACTATTACAAATATTACACAGTTTGAGGCAAGGCTTTGAAACAAGGCAAGGCAAGGCAGGTTGAGGCAAGGCAAGAAGGCCTTGCTGCTCGTGGTAACTTCTGTTCTTTGGGGGCCTAAAAATTACAAAGCCAACACAGGAACTATGAACTTCAATGAATACTCTGAGAGAAGAATGTGGAAGCTAAGAATAAAGACAAGTCATTTGGTATTAGCATAGGTCACATTTGCTTTAGACACCTTTTGAAGGGGGAGCAGCAATTATACATTGCAGCATTATTGCAGACATCAAAACTGTACTGAAAGGAGTGGTTGAGGGAGGGAATTGCATATCAAAGGATCATCAAAGGATTTTTTTTCTCAAAGTTATTTAGGAACATTTAGAAGGCTTTAAAAAAGCTCAGCTCTCTTATCCATCTCTCATCCATCAGCTTAATGGATGGAAGCAATCCATTAAGTCCAGAAAGACAGTTTATGTGTAGGACTGAATCTCAGTAAGGCTTTCTCTGAAAGCTCAGGCTTCTTTCTCAAGCCTGCACCAATGTTGATACAACATTGGCTTCTAATTAGGCTAAGTAATTAGACTTCTAACACCTCTCGTCTTGGACTCAGGAGTATGTGCTGGCTGCAGTGTGCTGTGCACTCCTCCATCCTTCCCTGCAAATAACCTCCAAAGCACTGCGGGAAAGGAGACCTTCTGTTGTGGTGACAGCTTCCAGTTAGGTATGGCCTTCTTTTTGGATGTCTGTGTACAAGGGGCCATTGCCTTATACATACCTATCCACAATACTTTTCATTTATCCTTCATGCATTTTCCCATAAGGATGAGGCTCAATCTTCTCTTTTAACCATGTAGGGCAAAGAGCCTGAGAGAGATCTTTAACACTGAAGGAAAAAAAAAAGAATGCCCTTGAACTTAAATGGCTGGATAAAAATAGGCCTTCAATACAGTGAGAAAGCTAACTGAAATGTGCTTTCTGAGGGCCACTTTATCAAACAATACTTTACACTTTGTCAGTACCTCCCAGAATCCCATGAAAGAGGAATGAAGGACCCTGTCCACTTCCCATGACTGGTCATGCAGTACACTGCACAGGAGTACCCTGGCTATCCATATTTGATATCACATATATTGTTTCTTCCCTCCAGAATTATATTCTCACAATTTTCAATACCTACGCTAAATCACCTGAGGATAGCCCAGGTAAAGATGCAAAAGAAGAAGAAACTTTGCCTAGCTCATTCAAAGTGAGGCAAACAGAGACAATGCAGAATATGTGAACAGATACAAAGCCTTCTTGTTCTTAACTTTGTGTTTGCTGCACTAGGTTCTGTTGCTTATGTTTTGAAAAAAAACCAAAAAAATCCTCTTGGAACTCTCTCCATACTTCTATGCCTTCTCTCACCTCTCATCCCTTCTCCTTCCTTGGAGAGAAGCATTGCTTCTTGCAATGGAAGAAGGGGAACTCCTGTGCAGACTGTCCATTCATGTTTGAGACATGTGAAGGCAAGGTAGAGCCTGTGTAAAGGGGATGCAGTGTGGTATGCTGGCAGCTTCACAAGGTCTGTGACTTGTCCTGTCTTTTGCCAGAGTTCAAATGGATTACCCGGGCAACAGCACTGGACCTTTCTGTGGCCCAAATTCACCTCCTAAGGAAGATGATTAATCATACCACTGGGGATTTTTTAGGCTTAATTCATTGACATTCATGCAATAGTTTGTGATTAGTGAAAGTAAGGAATTATGAAAAGAAATGTAACCATTCTAAAGCAGCTGTCTTGTTGGCACAATATTAAAGCAACTGGTTATGGACACTTAATTGAAGGAAATGGGGGTTATGATCAGTTAACACAGAAGCAAATATGTGAGCTATAGCCTGATAAGAATGTAGCTGCACACATCTCTGCTCTGAAAAAAATCTGAGCTGTAGCACAGGCGTATTTTTGTGTTGTGGTTTGAAGATGCTTTGAAATCCATGATTTCATTTTTGTTTAACTCTCCTCTTCACGCCTGTTTTGCAGTTGTGATCAATGTGTGTCACTGAGAGTTCCTGTGAGGTACGTTTTGACACGGAGCAGGCTTAATCTGCAGTTGGAATTGCTAGGCTCACTGCAGGGAACTGCTCCACCTGAGTACAGGTGGTGAGAGAGGGAGAGAGACCAAAACTGCACTTGCCTGCACCAGGAACTTTTCTCTTGCTTTGGTGCCTGGTCTGCATTAGGGCAATCAGTGATCTTTGTAGCTGATTAAGTGGTTTCACATACAAAATAGTTCAGATATTGCTCTAAAACCTCCTTTGCTCTAGTGTTTTATACCCCCTCTTTGCTTTCCTTTGGTTGCCTGACAGTTTTCAAAAGGAAAAACAATCAGCACAGAACCATGTGAGTGTGTCAGCCCTGTTTCTTGGTATATCCATAGCATGCTTCAGAGTACCTTTCATTACTATAGAAACTTTGGATTTTTCCTTACTGACGGACTTTTTCTAGTATGGCATAGATGTGTGTACACCACAAGCATGGCATGAAGTCAGGCAACTGAATGGTATCACACAGGTACAGCCAGTTCACAGGCAGGGAGTTTGACATCCCTCCTGGAGGTGAACATCTACAAGACATCAGGACAGCATTTTGATTTTCCTTAAACTGTTAGTGAATCACAAGATATCTTTAAAGAGCATAAGTTGTTTTAAGGGTAGTGGAAGGAGAGAAGAAAAGGCAAATTGGCGGCTTTTTTCTTCATGCTACTTTTATCAAGAAGGTTTTTTATGCAGTTATACCTGGCAGGTTTTCTCTATTTGACTAACAGATAAGGCATGAAGGCACATCAGTAGTATTTTTCTACTTTAAAGCTCCTTGGCAGAAGCTGTCTCTTACCTACCTCTGTCTCTTACCACACTCCCTGCATTCCTTCATCCGCCTTGTTACAGAGGTCTGTTTTATTTCCCTTCTTTCCTCATGCTTCTCCAAACATTAGGCTGAGTGGTAGACCAGGAGAAACGGGATGTACACTAGAATAATCCCATTCAATGTTTGCTTCTAAGTAGAACTATCCCAGAAAACTTTAGAACACCTTCTATTCCCCTTGTGCACCATCTGCAAAAGATGTCTGTCAACAAGGCTTGTAAGGTACCCAGGGGAAGACCACCTGCTGGTATTTTATAGCAAATGATCCAGAGGAGGAAGGAAGAGAAGGGCACTGTTGCCAGCTTACAGTCATGTTAATGACTTTCCATTTTGTCATTGGTAAACTTGAATTAATTTTTAGTCTCAAGCCATCGTCGTCAATATTGTGCCCTGAGAGCTGAAAAAGCCTGGTATCTTATTTCACACTGCATAATGGTGGTGGTGTGTTCATACTCATTTTGTATTACTACACCCTAAAACACCCGTATTTATATTGTACAAAAACCTGAAGACTTACTAGAATTCAGTATAATCCAATATGGGGTCAGCCTATCCTCTTGCTCAATTTAAAATTGATGTAAATGAAGTAGGGCCTTGCTTACATTCAGTACTTTACTTTTGCAAGTATATATGCCAGTAGGTAGATATTATTGCACTATAACAATGCCATATTTAAATCTAGCAAAATACTGTTGTGAATAGGGACTTACGAGGGTGAAAAAAAACTTTCAGAGGCCTGGCCCTTTTCTTACAGAGCAGGTAGCAGTCCTTGCTGTTGTGCTGGAAGGAGCAGCTTTGATAGCATGGCTGGAGAGGTGTGCCATAGGTGACAGCCACAGCTCTGAATCTCTTCCATGTGAGTCAGCACATAAAACTCTAGAAGACAGAAGTGGATTAAACTGCACTTCCTGAACCAGCCATGAATAACGTGGAAGTTTATGAGGGTCAGTATTTCTTGGGCCCCAGTACTCATGGCTCAGTATTCATTGCTCTGAGCTGTGTAAACAGCACTCAGCATTAACAAAATAATTATGTTTTGATTTGCATAAACGTGCTTTATAGATAAAATAAACTTAAAAATAATTCACCCTCTCACCAAACCTCTTGAATATCTTGTCTTACTTTCAACTGTTTGATTTTCACTTTAAGTTGGTGAACTTTTTAAGTAGATAGTAAGTACCTACCAGAATATGAGGTCAGAATATGAAGAGGCAACTCAAATATGTCTGATTTGTTCAGGTTGCCAAATACAAAAATTATACCGAAAATACATCAGACATATTTTCTGAAGTTATTCAGATGGTAGACTTTGACCATTTAACTTAGGAATCTGCCCACCTCATTGTAACTATGCAAGTGGGAGACTGATTTGTTCTTCGTAAGTGACTGTTGGAAATTAAAAAAAAAAAAAAAAAAAAAAAAAGNAAAAAAAAAAAAAAAAAAAAAAAAGGAAAGGAAAGGAAAGGAAAGATTCCGTTAAAACTCAAATGAGGAACCTTATCTAATCTAAATCTAACAGTTTATTTTCTTCAGAAAGCTGTACTTCCTTTAGAAATGAGTCAGGGCTGATCCTCCTATTCACAGAAGACTTTCAGCCTTCTACTCTTTGAATCTAAGTGCAAACACTGATATTCTGGGAAAAAAAAAAAAAAGCAAAGTGTAATCTTCCATGAAAATTAGTAAAGCTTATGGCATTAAAAATAATTCTTTCAATTTGAATTATTTTCTAAGTTTGATACAGAATAATGATTGAGCATGGGATTTTATCCTCTGCATAGGAACCTAGTTATATAATGTTCTTTTAAAAGTTTTTATGATCACAAATATGGGTATCAATAGGTAATGGATCAATGTGCCAGCTCCTTTCAGAAAGAGGACTGGGAACATCATATGTTCTGTGAATTTTGATAGATTTTGAATCTCTTCAACACAGATTTCCAAACGAATGCACCAATCTTAATTTATAAATGGATACTTTCAGCTAAGACCACATTTATTTATGTGCTTCATAGAATCATAGAATCCTTAACGTTGGAAGGGACCTTTAGAGATCATCTAGTCCAAACCCCCTGCACATGCAGGGTCACCAAGAGCATGTGGCACAGGATTGTGTCCAAGCGGGTTTTGAAGATCTTCAGAGAAGGAGATTCCACAGACTGTTTTGCCATCATGTTTCATCATTAATAAACATCACCATTACTGTTTGGGGCTTGGAGTCAGATTATCTTCGCATTGTGACCCCCACATCTCCCATCTCACATGCTCAAATTTGCAAGCAAAGCTTGCAAATTAGAGTCCACCCAAGGCAAGGCCCTTCCAGCCCCACTGTGGCATGCTTGTTTTGGGTTGACAGGTCTGTGAAAAAGCAAAGGGAGAGACAGAGGCTGCTGGTATCACTATCCGGGTGTTCTCTAACAAAAGAAGATAAATTCAGGAATGTAGTGATATTATAGCAGATGATACTTGGTTACAGTGCCATGTGTGAGAGGTGGGACACATACAGAGTGTAGTATTGTCAAAATGTTAGGAGAAATAATCTTCTTTTCTGTCTAAGAGACAAAATGCCTGGAGGCTATGGTTCTAATTTCAGCCTCCCCAGTGCCTGCGTATAAAAGACATATCTTTTACCATAATCCTGAAATAAGTCTCTCAGCTTTCCAATTCAAAGATAATTTACTGACTTCCCACACCCAATACTGCCCCTTCTGAGTGTGACACTTCGGTCTTTTGCGTTTCCCCCTTGCCCCCAGGCTTTGGTAATTAGGCAATTTGGATCTAATCTGACTTCATATGCCTGAACGACATTGAGGAGAGAACAACCATGAGTCTGGTGATTAAAAAAGAAGAAAAAATAACACCTTTGTGTTGCTTCCTTAGGAGCAGAGGTAGCGTTATGTGTGCTTCTGCATGGTGCAAACATATTGATTAGACTTGTAAATACCCTGAACATTTAATTCCCTTAACATGTTATCCTCTTGTGAGGATGTAGATAGGAGTGAACTCTTCAGAGTGTAGCTTGTTGCTTTGTATAGTGTCTGACTATCTTCAGATGCCTGATTTAATAGTACGAGAATCTGAGTACTATTAAGGCTGTGTTTTGAGCATGTTATTTCTTTGCAAATCATTATGGATTTGGGACACAGTTTATTCCCTTTCCCTCTAAAGCATTCATAGGGAAATGATGTTTTTTCTCAGTTCCTCTTGTTTGTTCTCAGTTCCTCTTCAGACTTAATACGTGGGGTTTTTTTTAGTCTCTATGTTTTTTGTCACTTCCTCAGGCCCCTGAGTTTCATCCACTGGATCTTTTCACTTCTGCATATTTCTTAAAAGTGCGTTTTCCATAAGTCGATTATGTTCTAGCAAAAATGGGCTAGGGATATCTCTTGTTCATATCCTAGTCTATGCAAGGACACTTGGGAAAACTATAACGTTATTTTACATTGTGCTTCTGTTCCACTATAAACTCTGGCTGGTATTGTAATAATAGAGAGTATTAGAGAAAGTCAAATATTTCATAAATGCAACTAATGACAATAGTGATGTATTACTAACTTGGTTCATAACACCAGGTAGCACAGGTAGAGAGAGATATCTTGCATTGTAAACATTCCATCTCCTATTGGCTGAACAGAGTTTAGTAGGAGCTGAAATTTCAGAAATCCTCAGAGAGCAGCAAGTACAGTGTATGTGGAGAGAGAAGGCAAAACATTGTTCACTAAGCATTTCAGATTTTTCTCCTCCTCTCTCTCTTTTAGCTTATAATAAGAAAAGATTCAAGGCACTTTTGCTTGTCTTCCAGTTCTGATCGGCTAAGTAATGATTAAGATGCAGTGCTGGAGAGATACTTCTAATACAAAGAATTAAAATGATTCTTTAAAAAGATAATGGTCAGAAGAAAAGGGGAAGGGAGAAGAACAAGATACTCATTGTACTCTTAAGAGATATATAACTTTAAAACCAAAGAATTCTGTTTGTGTCAGGTCACATATGACAGTAGAAAATAGAAAATGGCACATTAACTGGGCTTGGTGAAGATGATGAATGCAGAGCAGTTAAGAGCCCATCCAGCTGCACACAACTAGTAGCATTTAGGTCAAGCGCTGGTTAGTAAGACCTAAAAGCTGAATCATATCCATTACATAAAAAATTGATACAAACATATCTGACAAAAAGGGAAAAGGAAGGACTTCAATACCTCTGGAAAGCATCTTGGACTGCTCCCTCGCTAGATGTCTCAGGACAAAGCAGTGCATACCGCTGGGCTCCTGAATGCTGTGCATTGCCTGCCAACATTTAGCAAGCGTGCCTAGCATAGTAATTTTCAACCTAGGTCTTTTGCTCTGTGCTCGCACAATGTAGGAATTGCTCTTTGGCAGCATCTGTAAAAGAAGAAAACAAGAAGCATAGATCCAGAAACATTGCAAAGGAGCTGTAGCAATTACGTCTGTGTGGTATTTGCCGAAATGGAGACACAGAGGTCCCTAGTGCTGTCTTTGCACCTTCACAACAAATAAGAGCTACACAAAACCTCCCTCCTCCCTCCTCCCCTGAAAGGTGTTAGCTGTCAAGGTGGGAATCTGCCTTTCTAATCCTCACAGTGCTATATTTGAAGGAGGAAGGAAAACTTGAGGGAGGCTCTGCGGTTGCGATGGTCAGTTCTCTACCAGTTCAGCTCTAAACCCATGAACTGCATGAAGGGGAAGTCAGGGGATCAGCATCCTTGCAGCTCTGAGATCCATTCCTGTGCAGCTCGCTGAGGTTGTACTTTCTGTTTGCCCTGTTTGTTTTTCCTTCTCTATTTGTCCTTCTCTGGCAAAACAGCCCACTGGGACGTAATTGTTGCTTTTGGAGTTAATTACTGATATCTCATAGTGTAGTACAGCTTTAGCAAACACAGGGAGGTTTTCTGCTCAAGGTGTTGAGGATAGCCTGCCTCCATAAGTTTATGGCTCACTGGAAAATCCACTCTGGCAACAAGGCTGCTAAAAGGCTGCTTACATTAAATATAGATGCAAATTGAGCGCAGAGCTTGTCCTGCGAATGGATCACTGTGACCCTTGATGACCATCACCAGGGAGAGCACTGGCAATTTGTTATGGCTAATGCCCCTCTTTGGAAATCTGGCAAAGCCTAACTGCATGGCATCAGTCTTATAAATTGTTACTGACCTCCCTTAACTTGCCAAACAGCCTCAAGGAAAGAATAGGAATGAAAAATAGAGCAGGCCCAGATCATTGCTCAATCTGGAAGTTTCCCATTGCAGCTCTTCTTGAGTGAGGGCATAAAAATGTTCAAATCAGGTCTTCACAACTATTTCTAAAGCCCATATTTTTGAAGTGTCTTGTCAGACTGGTCGTAAACATGATGAATATGCTCTTTTTTCCAGAAATGATGTATACAGAATGCAAGGTCTGAATGAACATTAGAAAAGGTTAAGAATAGTGGGAAGAGTTAGAAAGTCAGTCTAGACTAATAACCTGAAAGATATTTAAGATATTTGCAAAAGAGCCAGAGAAAGCTGCTCTTTTTTAATCAAGCTCCTGTTTGAGATTTTTTCATTTTTATTTATTTTGATATGATGTCTCCGGTAACAGAACCTTTATATTCCACAGGATTTATTTAGACAGTAAGTGATTAAAATCTGCAACAGCCAGACTGAAATAGACTGCTATACTTAGTTAAGTACTGTGTCCCCATAACCTTACTCATTATTATTTGTTTCTAATAAGAGTATTGGCTTCAGAGACTAATCTCCAAGCTGTAAGGCTAATTTAAAAGGATCATTTACACAGGTTAATGTGAATACAATAAAGGAATTTTGTTCCTATTAATATAATTGCGTAATTATATTAAAATATGTAATTACATTCATACATAATATATCATTAGTGCAAAGATGTATAAATTTAAAAGGTCAGACTCTGGTTATCTTTTCCAATACCTTCTTTACTTCTATCTTCTCTGTAGCTTCCTTCCTCTACTCCGCCAGATAAGGATAAAATCTAGTACAGAATTCTTTTAGAACCCCGGTTGACTAAAGACAAGCCAACAGTTACTCTTAGTTGCCCATAGAGAAAAACAAAACACCTACATTGACATGGCAGCATAAAAAGAATTTCACAAAAAATCTGTTGTCTTTCTGAAAGTATTAATAGCTTCTCCTTTCTCTGCATAGAAGACCACTTGAAAATGGGTATTTTTCCATTCTCTTCTTTTAGAGTGCTATGGGATCAAACAACACTAAATGCATTTAGTGAAGCTGTTTGTCTCTGTTGTTTAAATTGAATC
The DNA here is from genome assembly GCF_003342845.1 of Nothoprocta perdicaria. Lineage (NCBI taxonomy): Eukaryota > Metazoa > Chordata > Aves > Tinamiformes > Tinamidae > Nothoprocta > Nothoprocta perdicaria. Next base: position 1,197,707 of record NW_020454439.1, read on the forward strand.
AAGCTGTTTCTTTTGCTTAGGGGTCAACAGAAGTCAACAGAAGTCAACAGAAGATCTGCTGGTCATGCTAGGGCCTGTTTTCCTGAGAGGCTTTCTGAGCAGAGATCAGTTGAATTGATGTCTGGTTTGGTACTCCCACTTCATCCTTGTGTAAATGACATTATAGATGAAGAATGTGTTAACTGATCTCAGTGTTGGATGAGAGGAAGATGAAAATCACAAAATGGAAGGATATTTGACATCACTTGTTGGCCAGCACATTGTAGCTTCTCATTAGCAATGATCATTACGTTTTATGTTTCATGTCAAGCGAAGGGATTAAGAGCTGCACATCTGACTCTCAGACTGTAGCTCCACCTCACCTTCATGACTACCAGTGGTAGGATTGGACTGGAACTTGCATAGTCATCATGTACATAGAACTGAGGGAGGAAAAAACGGGTTACTTGTCACATGTTTGCATAAAAGAAAGATGTAAGAGAAAGAAATATTTTTAAAATATTAGTTTTTTTTTTCCACTCATAACACATAGTTTTACCAATCTGGAAATATTGAGAATGGCATCTGAACTTATCTTTCTTTATATTTTGAGGGCTTTTTTTGCTTCTCCTTTTCTTTACCTTGATTTGCTAAACTTTTAAGTCAGGTTTAAAAACTTCCTTTGAAACTATAAAAGCTAAGGAGTTCTTACGTTTAATAAAACCTACGACTTTTGTGTAATCACTAGAAACCAGAAACTCCAGCTTTAGAGAAAATGTCAGATATTGTGCAAAAGCTACAACATCTTGAAAGAAGAAACAAGGAAATCTCTTTCTATTTTCATGGTGCATAGCCCAAAATAAAAGACAAATCCTGGACATGGTGTGGCTTTGAAAATAGCTGTACACAGATAACACTTTAGCATGCTGAAAACAATTTTAACTTTTGCCTCCTGCCTGGATCAACCAATAAGAAATTTTCTCTGCAACATTTTTTTACTATGAGATGGGAATCAGGGAATGATGCAGAGGAATAAACTTTGTTTTTTACAAATCTATGCTATTCAAGTATCTACAGAAAATGGTTTACGTAGTGTTGTAACAGTGAGGTACTCTTTAAGCAAATTTTTCTTCTGCCTTTAATTTCTATGCCCACTTGTGGGTTGAGCTATAACATGGTGAGACAAATGTATTTGCTTTGTTACAAATAAAATGAGAGTTCAATTTGCACTGTATGTCTGGCCCAGATCTTACATTTTCTGCACCTGAGACCTGAAGAGAGAACCCACAGGTAAAGAAAATGATGCTTTGTCCCTGAGGTCTTATTTGTGACTGTGCAGTATTTGTGACTGTACAGTAAATGAGCCAGGCTGTGCAAAAAGATAGCTCATCTTAATTTTTTGTCTGATGTTAAAATTCATTATGCAAACAGTGACACAGAAACTTACTTTCTAAGAGAATTATTATGCAGAAAAGTTGCTGCAAGCAACAGATAGTTGTGGCCAAGCTCCTGAAATATTTCCTCTGAAAATAACAGATGATATCACAGACTTAATCGATCTGAACCAAAAAGCAAGAGTTGAGGACTGGAGGAGGCAAGCAGAGAATATAGTTACTGTGCGAATTGCTATGTATGGATATTTCCTTTTAATTCTCTACTAGCAGTAAGTTGAGTAAATTTGGGCACAAAATTAAAAATAAGGAACAGCTGCCTCCAAGAACAGACTGTGCTCTTACACATATGGTAGCAGCATGCACTTAAAGCAAAAGAAAACACAAAGAACATGTTTTCTGACTGGTACAGAGACAGTCGTGTTAGCACTGTGCAAACGTTTTGTGCTGAGCTGAAACCCCTTGCACTTCAGCATGTGTTAATATGTTTTTCTTCCTGCTCCTGTAAGAGATTGGCTGGGCTGGTTGCAGAGTTTGTGCTGAGTTTGGCAGTGTTTGCCTGAAACATCAGGCCCTTCTAGGATAAGGGTTCCTCTACCAGGAAATATGTTTTAATTTAGATTAGAGGCAGACTATGAATAACTTGCCAAGCTGATCAAGTGTTGAGTGGCTTCCTAAAAGCATCTTGAGAGGACTGATCTTTCCTGGGAGCAGAAATGTCTTGGAAGGAGGCTGGATAAGGGAGCCCTCCAATTTTACAGAGGGCAAAAATTTATGGTTGGAGGCACTGACAGTTTTATAAACATAAAAAAAATAAACTATCTGGGAAGAGTTTTCAGTGATGTATTAGGGAGAAAAGAAATTTTTATTTGTCTGTTGCTAATAGAGAAGGCAATATTTGTAGTGATGAATAAAATGCAGATACCTATTTGCAATGAGCAGCATGATACTTTTTCCTTCATGTAAAGATGACATAAATTGTTGTCAAATAAATCATAAATACAGCTAAAATTGTTTAAATGTTCCCAATTTACTACACAATGTGGGCACACAGATATGTAGACAAACAAAGCATTTATGCAAACTTGTTTCCCTAAGATAGGCTAGGGATAAATATTATATAATATGAAGGTAGCACATTTTGAGGAATTAAAAAAAAAGGCAAATGAATTTGAGAATGGGATACATTTCTCTTGGTTGTATTACTCAATATTCAAAGACTAATTATGCCACTGAAATGGTACTTGAAGCCTCTCTAACACAAACACAATTTTGATACACATAAGTGTATATATGCCTTTATTAATTTTTTGGTGAGGTCAATACCTCCATTCTACATCATGCTGTTGGATAAGAGCATCATTAACAGAAATGTTTTTTCAGTTGGCAATTCTTAGTGTAGGTTTTTGTGTGCAGTGAAGAAGGTCTCAATTCTGTAATTCTTATGAGCCTCCTGTTTTCTGCTGTACGTTTTCTTAGTTCTCAGCATAAACTGGAGGAAACACAGAACTCTACCTTATATGGATTACCGGTTCAAACTAATTCTGACAACCAGAAATAACTGTAATATAAAGTTTATTGCTCTCTTTTCCTGCTAAACTGTCCAGCCCTTATGGCACAGTGTATGACATAGAGCTGGGTTTGCTCTTCTATCTCCTTTGTGTTATTTCATCTGTAAAGCTGGTGAACTAGGAGAGATGCTGGCAGACTTTGGACCTCTGTCTCCTGGATCTTTCAATGCCCACCCCTTTTTAAGCACATAGGCTCCTAGGTATATTTTATTAGCAGGTACCAGTGCATTGTGAAACCCACATGTCACCAGCCACTGAAATGTAGCTGTCTTTAAGAGGAATATCATGGGTTAATGTAGTAGTGTTTGCAGACTCCCAAGGATTCGTACATTCCAGCCCTCCCTGCACCAAACAGACCTACTGGAATGCAGAATACAGGTACTGATCACTGGAAAGATGCTTTGCACATAACAAATTCTGTTTGGCTGCAGGAGGAGAAAGTGATACTTAGTATTGAAAAGGAAACACATTTTAATGATACGACAGCTCTGTTGACTGCACTGTGCAAAAAGGAGGATAAACACTTAATGCTACATTATATAGAATGTGCCTTCTTAAATTCTCTTCCTCTCTCTTTAACTTCTTTGCTGAATGTTTTCTGAGTGAATAGGTATGCATAGTGGTATTGTCAGTGTCTGCTTGGCTTGTGCTGTCATAGTAGATTAGTAATGTCAATGAACTAGAGTGGTTGGTTTTTTTCCCTCCCACTGAAGCATATACTGAATATGAGGAAGCAAAACCTGTATCTCAGGGGAATGGGTAGAGCACAGGGAAACTGCATTTTTCATGCTGATTCTCCATGTTGGCCTGTGCCAGGTGTAGCTGCAGAATGAGTGACAAAAGCCAGGTAGTCCCTCCAAATTTTCAGAGTTGGGGAACAAAGCTGAAGAAGCAGGAATCTGCTGAGGTGCAGTGGATATTCTTACCTTTTCTGCAGCCCCTGCCTTTAAGGACAGGAGCATTTGCACAGAAGAAAACTTTGCCAGTAAGTGAGTCTTCCGGGGAAGTTTTTTGGCTAGACAGTTACTGTGGAAGTTGGCTGAGATTTTGTCTACAAATGTTTTCAACTTCTGGGTGTTTGTGCCTGACATGATATGTTTACTAGCAAAATGTCTCATAGTATTTAACAGCCTATGCCTAAACAGAAACTTCAGAGCTAAACTTCCTCCTCTCTTCAACTTCTTTTCCTCTCTTTTATAAACTATGAGCTGGGCTTCCTTTCAGCATTCTGATTTTCTGTGCTAGCCAGACTTCTTTTACAAATGATCCTTTTAAATTTCTTTTTTTTTGTACCCAATTCTTCTAGACTTATTAGACTTTACATGAAATGTACCATATTTCTTTTGTCTTTTTTTCCCCTAAATATCTAAATATACCACGAGTGAGACTAAGATTTCTTTTCCCATCTCTCATAGGTGCAGCCTTTCAGAGTTCTTGTGTTGCTATTTTGGTTTAGATATTTTGCTCATTTGTTCTTCTGTGGCAGCTGCTTCTTTTTAAAGTCTTTAAGGGAAAGACTTGACTTTTGTAACAAATTTCATATTTCACAGTGTCCTCTTTGCACTGATTTTGATCAGGAGATATTGCTCTCTTCTCAGCTCTTGTCAGAAGAGAAAACATTCCCTTCTTAATGTAAAACTTAAAAGTTCAAGCGCACTTGTCTGCATTTTGTATGTAATAGTCTGTTATCTTAAGTACAGTGTATCTGAAGAAATGAGAATGATAGGTTATCTTGACAGTAAAATTAGATTAAAACCTTTCCTTTTATTTTCCTTCATTGTCAAAGCCATTTTTTTCATTAGAAGTGGCCCACTAAACTTTGAGCTTGTGCAGTGCAAAGAGAGTGTTTCTGAAGCTTCAGTAGACCATGACTGAGCTAAGTGTTTTCAGAAAGAAATCTATAACTACTGACAAATCTAGCTCTTAGTTTCTTCCAGTATTGTCAAATGCATGTGTTATACTCCTTTTGACTGTGTTTGTGAAAAGCTGAATTGGTGCAATTTTGACTCAGGTGTTTCTGACCACAGTAGGCACTAAACTAAATTTCTTACTATGTGACTACATTGATGCTATTATCTAAAATGAAAGTGTAAACTTAGTTATATCATGTTGATAGCAATATACCATTTGTTACAGATACCGTTTTAGTCTAGGTACATCTTTCCACTTGTGCTAGTCAAGTAAGATGACCTTAGGGGCCTTGATGCTGCAAGTCATCAGGTGGTGCTCAGCAGAAATGTACAGCTGTAGTCTGCCTCCAGGACAAAGCAAAAGTTCAGACACACAGACCAAAGACAACAGGAACACCTCTGTCCTCAAGCCTGTAGAATAGAACCCAAAGATAGAGATCTTTACAGTGCCATTGATTTAGCACAACGTGATGACTTCTGGTAATCAGCGTGTAGGCAAATGACATCTGGTTTATTAGCCAACAAGATGCAAATTGTTTCTGTCCCTAGAAATAAACACACATGCAGCCGTATGTCCAGGGCAAAATAAAACTTCAGACAAATGGAGATATTTAGAAAATAATTATTATTAATAATGATGATAAGAATCCTAACAAAATACTGCTTCTTGTTGTGATGAGGAACTGTAACAGAGCTGGACTTATTAAGGGAAACACATATACGGATGAATTTTTGTCTCTTCCTTTTTAGATCTGCACATAATTGAGAATATTTAACCACTTTCTGACAGGATAATAGAGCAAATAGAAAAGCTCTGGAAATGTAGAGGTAAATTAGAAGTTGATCGGAAGCTTCACATCCATAGCCAAATATGCCATCTACCTTTGAATACTTAACATGATTCCATCTCATGCTGCAATTGTAGAAACGTAAGCTCAAGTTGGTCTGCGCTGTCTAGTTTTTCCAGCATCAGAAGCAGCAACCCTGCAGCCTAAGCAAGCTCTGCCATTAGATGTCTACAGGCTCTTCTGAAAAGGCTGTCTGCAGGCTTCCTGTATTTCCAGCTTGGTGCACAGGAGGCAAGCAGGGTGAAAGGCATGGGCAGAGCCTGCATGTAGAGGGATATAAAACCTATAGCTATGTCATCAGAGAGCTAATTGCACCCTTGTGCAGAGTTGTTTTTTGTGTTGCTTAAGACTGTGTTTTAAAGTCCCAGCCAAGCCCAGATGCATATCCTTTCTTCCTAGTCTACAGCAAAAATGGCTGGACAAAACGGGTATCTTTTTAGATTCCAAAGTTACAGCTCTTGTTAAGGAAAGTAAAGAGAGAAAAGAAGACAGGAGTTTGAAATCCAGATGAGGTCTGCAATAATTTGGTTCTTCCCTGATGTCACTGACTCTATTCTTAAAGGTTAATTTGTCGGTTTTGCTACTAGATAAACTATTAAAATAACAGAGATCATAATATTAGGAATGTATATCACTTTTATTGGCTCAGTTAAGATTTAGAAACTCCAGTGGAGAAGCTATGCCAGATTTTTTTCACATGGATATGTGCCAGTGAAAATATATAAATGATGTATTCAGGTTAGTGAGTCAAAATGGCCTTTGCCAGAAAATTTTATTGTATGTGCAGTAATGTTAGGAGCTGCAGCCTGGGAAGCTATTTTCAATAATATGGACAAGTTAGTCTTGATTTTCTTCTAACTGTAGTGTTGCGTCTTCCTCAAATTCAGGTTCAACAGGAATCAAGATAAGTGAATCCAAACTTAAAATATCAGGAGGACATCACATTTGGTCAGTTTTTTATATATCAATATAATGGTCAAGTAAGTCTTTTTTTTTTTCTGGTTCGGCCTTCTTCTAAGTACAGTCCAAACAGTAGCAGGCAATTTTCTACGGAAGAAAGTCTTAAGAAAGGTGTAAGATCATGAGATCTTGGCAGAACTATCCCTGACTTTGGTGAGACCAAGGCAACATTCCAGCTTTGAAGCAGACAGGCTTTCAAAGAATCATTGAAAGAAAACAACTGGGAGGGGAAAGACCTCAGCTTCATTCTCCAGTTCACCCACCAGTGTGTAGAAGGGGAAAGGAAAAGAAAATGGAAGAAAAAAAGAGTTTGTGGATTGCAGAAGGATAGTGATTGCAAAAGTTACTATAAAAAAAGAAGGAAAAATCTTTTGTGGAGGAATATATGTTGATTTCTTTGTTGTATTCATCAACGATGATGAATATGAAAGATGTCAGTCTTGGATATCCTAAGAAATTCATATAGAATAATGCACCCAATATGGCATCTGTTAATTATATGCTGCATCCAATTTGATCAAATAGTGATCAAGACCATAATGAGCTTTTTGCCAAAGGAAAGAAGTTGCTCTTTTGAAGGAAGGCTGATTTGTTTTCCTGAAGTTCCAGAGATGAACTTGAATAAAAGACATAGATATATGCCTGTTCTAGGTTTTTATGTAATTATATGTATGCACAGGACAGGAAACTAAACTATGTCTTCATTGCTAGTAACAAATATTGATTGATGAATTTTAAGAGTTTTCATATATCAGAGTCAAATAACAATACCCAAATATTACTTAAGATAAGATATACTTCATTTTTTTCTGCCTTCCCCAGAATAGCTCACATTAGACTTGTGAAAGCATCCAGCAAAAGTGATATAAGTCATCTTTTGCATTACTCGTCTGTGATAGATCCCAGCATAGATCTACATGCCCTTTGCTTATATTGTGCTTGTATATAAGCATAGTTTCCGGATTGCTGCTTCTGGCAAAATTATGGATGTATATGAATTAATAGAAATAGGGAACATTGCTGTGAAGCAAGAAGTGATATTGAACTGGATAGGCAAGCAGAGATTCAGGGGAGTTTTTTAGTGCGGCGGTTTAAGATTTTTTTTTTAATATTGACGGAATGTAAAGAAAGATAAGGCAACAGCCAGTCACTTAAAAAAAAAATCATAGAATATGAAATTATTTTTTCCCTTATATCCGGAACATTGAATCATGGCAATTACTTCCTCTGTATACATTAAATATAGGCTTTTCTTGTGTCAAGTGACTCAGGGAACAGGATAGTAAGATTTCTTCTGTTCCTAGATTTTCATCATTTAGCAAGTGCTTAGGGTAATATCATATCCCTACCAGTGCCTTAGCTTATCCACATAGGAAGACAGTCACTTTATTTTTTCAAAACACTGCATGCTTTTAAGAACTATAATGATAATAATAAAAAGCAAAATAATGCTATTGACACTGTTTTTAAAAACTCCTCTGCTTTTTATTCTGCTGATTGTCCTTCTGTTCCTTCAGTGCATGAAAAAAAGAGACCTGATTCTCTAATTCTTTATTCCCTTGATCACTTTGCAACTGGCTGCAATGAAACCTGCAGGCTTTACTGGAAAGTATTTTTCAGCATGAGCTTGTATGGGAAACTTCACTCTTGCTTACTCAGTCATTCTGGTCCATGTTTAGCATCCTTTTTACCTTCAGTAGTGGCTGAGAAAATGGCACTTAACTCTACCAGCATAGACGTGGGGGAAAAAAAAGGTATTTTATCTGTTTTTTTTTTAAACTAACCTGGTATTCTAATTGAAGCTCCCTGTGGATTCTAATGGAATATTGGCTTCTGCAAGCTAATCCTTGGAAGGCAACTTAAGCTGGAAATATTGTTTAGATGTTTAGATAATATTATTTAAAGTAGTTTAAAGCCCGTATGACCTACTCCTACTCTAACTGATTGTTCACATCTCTCTTTATAGTCTTGCTTTTTATTATATGTGACAAGATTTACAGTCCCTGTCTCCCGCCATTAGGCTCTGGAGCATTGTTTTACCAACTATAACACAAACAGCATGTTGCTGATTTTTATCTTTTTTTTTTTTTTTTCCTTTACAATCTATTATTTTGAGGCACAACATTCTGCAAAGGAAGGTCAACTGGTAAACTGATATGACTGAGGCCCCACTCAGCCTCAGCTACCTCAAATTCAGTAAAAATTCTGTGCCCTTAATTGCAAGTTAGATCTGCTAACTTCCCTCTATTATATTTGTCCCTGAAAATAAATGCCCTTTTAAAATATATTTGCCTTAGATAATATGCAGTAAAGTTGTTGATTTTGCTGTACTACTTTGAAGACTGAAATTACTTGATCACATTTGGTTTGTTTACTTCCCTAAGTAAATATGGCCAAGCTCTTCTGGATATGCGAAATGGATGCGATATGGAGATGCGAAACAAGGAATGGATGCGATATGGAGATGCGAAACGAGGAAGGCCAAAGCCCGGGTGGAATTA